>NW_028261382.1:145030231-145330231 GCF_051295495.1 Thamnophis sirtalis | reverse complement strand
TCCGGGTGAACTACGCACAAATCCTCCCTGACAGAGAGCGCAGCAAGCTCGGCTACCCTGCGAGCGGATGTAATGGCCACCAGGAAAGCGGTTTTGATGGTGAGGTAGCGCAGACTGGTCTTTTTCAAAGGCTCAAATGGGGCTTTGGTCAGGGCCTTAAGCACAAATGGAAGATCCCATGACGGATACCGGTGAACAGTTGGAGGGCTGATGTTCGCTGCTCCCTTGAGAAAGCTCTTGATCTGGGGGAGCTGACTCAGCGAGCGAGAGGAGCCCTTTGCCAGGATGGTAGACAACCCTGCAACCTGGCGTCTGAGGGTGCTGACTGCAAGGCCCTTATCCAGACCCTCTTGCAAAAAGTCTAGGGTCTGAGGGATCGAGGCTGAGGAGGCCTCTATGTTCCTAGTCTTGCACCACCGTGAGAAGGCGGCCCAGGTGGCATCGTAGATTCTAGTCGTAGAGGGCTTCCTGGACGCTTGGATTGTTCGAATGACCTGGTCAGAGAATTTTTGCTTTCTCAGGAGCTCCCCTTCAAGTGCCAAACGGCTAGCTGCAGCCACTGGGGCTCCGGATGGGTGATGGCCCCCTGGCTGAGGGCAATCTTGTCCCGGGGGATTCTCCAAGGTCTTTGAACTGAGAGGCTGACCAGGTCTGCGTACCAGGGCCTTCTGGGCCAGAAGGGAGCCACCAGAATGAGGTCTGCCTTTTCGGTCAGGAGCTTGTTCACCACTTGAGGGATGAGCGGAAGTGGAGGGAAGGCATACAGAAGTCCCTGAGGCCACGCTGACCTCAGAGCATTTGTTCCCTCCGCCTGGGGCGAGTGGTAGCGACTGAAGAAGCGTGGGAGCTGTGTGTTGTTGTGTGTGGCAAACAGGTCTACCTGTGGCTTGCCGAACCTCCTCACGATCTGCTGGAACAGGGTCCGGGTGCAGGCGCCACTCCGAGTGGTCGATGCGTTGGCGGCTCAGCCAGTCTGCTTCCCGGTTGCTTACGCCGGAGATGTGATCTGCACTGAGAGAAGCCAGATGACGTTCCGCCCACCTGCCCAGCGCTTCTGCCTGGAGCATGAGGGCCTTTGATCGAGTGCCCCCTTGCCGGTTTATGTGCGCTTTTGTCGCCACATTGTCTGTCATCAACAGTACATGAGCCCCTCTTACTAGAGATGCGAACTTTCTCAGCGCTAGGCGAGCTGCCCTCAGTTCCAGCCAATTGATGCTGTGGGCGGCCTCCCTCTGAGTCCATCGGCCTTGGGCTAGGTGGCCCTGACAGTGGGCGCCCCACGCCAGGAGGCTGGCATCCGTGGTGACAACTAGTCTCTCCGGCTCCTTGAACAGGCAGCCCTTCCTGACTGCCTTGGACCTCCACCATGCCAGAGACCGGATCACCTTTCGTGGGAGCCGAACCCGCCTGAGTGAGTTGCTGTTCCTGGCCCTCTGCACTGGCAGCAGAAACCACTGCAGCTCCCTGGCGTGAAGGCGAGCCCAGGGAACTACCCCCAGGCACGAGATCATTATCCCTAGGAGCTGGGACAGTTGAATGATGGGTACCGACCTGGCAAGGCTGCAGTGCTTCACTCTGCGTCTCAGGTTTGACAGCCGGTCTGGCGAAAGAAATACCTGGCAGGAGGTGGAGTTGATGACCGCACCCAGGTGCTGTATACAGGTGGATGGTCGGAACTGGCTCTTCTCCATGTTGACAGAGAAGCCATGGTACTGCAGGGTCTGCACAGTTAGAGAAACATCGCGGTGTGCCTGCTTGGTGGTGAGAGAGTGAATGATTATGTCGTCTAAATAACATTCCAGACGAACCGGATGGTTGCGGAGATGAGCCGCTAGCACTGCCAGAATTTTGGTGAATGTTCTGGGCGCAGATGATAGCCCGAAGGGAAGAGCCCTGTACTGGAAATGCTTCCCTTCCGCGTACAACCTCAGGAACCGCCTGTGGGCCACATGGATGGGGACATGCAGGTAGGCCTCTTTGAGATCTATTGATGTCATTAGGTCCCCCTCCCTCACACAGCCCAGGATGGAGTGGAGTGACTGCATCTTGAACCTCTTGTAAGCCAGATGCTGATTTAGGCTCTTGAGGTCCAAGATGGCCCTCCACCCCCCTGAACTTTTGGGCACTAGGAAGAGGATTGAATAGAAGCCCCTCCCCTGCTGATCCCTGGGGACTGGCTCTATCGCCTCTATCTCTAGGAGATGGCAGATTTCTGCCCTCATGCGTTCCCTCTTTTCTGGGTTCCTGGGGGTAGGACAGCGGATAAACTTTCTTTGGGGAAAGGATAGGAAGTCCAGGAGAAGGCCCTTGCGAATGGTGTTGAGGACCCACTTGTCCGATGTTATCTCCTCCCACCTGTCAGCATACAGCCGTAGCCGACCCCCGATGGGGGAATCCCTGTGACCGTCACTTTCCCTTACGAAAGGGCCGGGATCCACCACTGTTGTTTCCTCCTCCTCGGAATGGTCTCCGAAAGGAAGACTGGGATTGGTTGGCACGAGCCCCGAGGGATCTGTCTTGGTGCCTATCCCCCCCTGCCTGAAAGGGCTTCTGATAGGAGGAAGGGTGAGAAGATTGCCCTGTTTCCTGGCTCCTGTAGGGTCTCTTACAAAAGGACCCCGCCCCTTTCCGGTCACCCCTTTTAAAGGTTGCCGGAAGGATCTTGCGTTTGTCCTTGGTTTCGGTGACAAACTTGTCCAGGGCCTCTCCAAACAGAAAGCCCCCTTTAAATGGGGCCGATGCCAGCTTCCATTTAGCCTTCATTTCGGCCTGCCAGTGCCTGAGCCATAGGAGGCAGCGGGAGGTGATATTGGAAGCTAGAGCTCTGGAAGAGAATTTTGCTGCTGTCAAGGTGGCCTCCGCCGAATACTCGACAGCGGTAATAATCTTGGTTAGCTCATGGCGCCACCTAGATTTCCTGGGCGGGGGTCTGGACCTGAGTTGGCGCAGCCAGAATAGGGTGGCCCTAATAAAAAAGGAGGCAGAGGTGGATGCCTTGATGGCCCAGGCAGACGCCATGTGTGTTTTCTGACATGCCTTTTCTGACCTCTTATCTTCTGCCTTAAGTCCCTCTAGGAGCTCAGCTGGCAGGT
Organism: Thamnophis sirtalis; assembly: GCF_051295495.1. NCBI lineage: Eukaryota > Metazoa > Chordata > Lepidosauria > Squamata > Natricidae > Thamnophis > Thamnophis sirtalis. The sequence continues at coordinate 145,327,139 of NW_028261382.1, read as the reverse complement.
TGGAATTGGAAGTCAGAGACACGACTGGGGCATCTACTTCTGGGAATTTGAGGATTTCCTCCATTTTATCTTCTACTGCATATAGAGTTCTATCCCCCCCACTGGGGTTGGTCAGGGTGCCTGGCTGTAGCCACTGGCGCTGTACCGCGTCCATAAATAGGTCTGAGGTGCCTCAGGTCTGGAAGTGGGGCCTAACTCTGTGGCCGTCATGGCTTTGTGCAAGATAGACTTGAATAATGATGGTTGAAACAGGCCAGAGAATTTTGGCTTGTCAGGGGTGGGGTTTTCATCTTCGGAAAGGGCGAAAATCTCCCCTTCTTCCTGCTCAGAACTTGATAGCCCAGAGTGAGAGGGGCTTGAAGATGGGGAGGAGGATACAGGCTCCTTAGAGGTGGAGGCCCTAGGTTTGCGTTTCTCCTTTGGGGCCTTGCCCTTGCGAGAGCCCTTGCGCTTAATGCCTTCAGCTATCCCTTGGGAGATGGCTAAGGAAATTACCTCCCTCATTTCATCAGAAAGAGCAGGACTTTCCCCCCCCCCCCTTTTTTTTTTCTTTTGCTTACTGGGCCTGCGCTGGCTAGGTCTGCCTGAGCTGGATCCACCCTTCCCAAAGGGGGAATTCTGGACAGAATCTCGTTCCTCTCCGATGGAGGAGCTAGGGGAGTCGGGGTACCCCCAAGATGCTTCAGGAGATGGATCCCTGGATGCATAGTTATCCCCAGACAAGAATTCACTGTCCCCGGGGGATTGGGCCTCACGATCAGGGGAAGCTGACTCCCTGCTGCGACGGTCTGGGCTAGGTTCTGGCTGAAGGGGCCTTGAAACCTCCCTGGGATCCACTGTGGCTCTTGGAGAAGACCTTTCAAGTGAGCCTTTGTGCCCTTTGCCTTTATTTACAGAGGGATCCAGCTTGCAGCACTTGCTGGAGGGCCCCACCTGATCCCCTAAGGCCTCCCTGCCTTCCTCAGCCATTTCAGGTCCCCACGAGGCCTGGAAGATAGCTGGAGTTGGGATGGGCACGCGCTGGCCTTTGCAGTCCAAAAGCGCTGGCAGAATCTCCAGGAGGGAAGGGCCGCCTTGGGGTCGAATTTCCTTCCTCCCACCGCCCTCGGTTCCCCGAGACTTAGCTTATTTTCCGGAGGGAGAGACTAGCTGGCTTCCCAGTCTAGCCCCCAGCCTCCCCGCGGCGTTCTGCAGTCGTTGAGGGCTCGCTGAGGCTCCGTTGGCTGGCTGGGCTCTTCTTGCTGCCTTGTTCCTCGCTCGCTCTGAGCTCTGCCGCTCTGCACAGTGAGTCGGAGCGATCCAAAATGGCGGGGGTGTGCACGCAGCCGCTTCCCACTCTTTCCAGCCCTGAAAAGCGCGCGAAGGCTCCAGCCGTCGCTGCTGTTGCCGGGCAAAATGGAGCAGGCGAGGGAATCCTAGCAATCCGGCTCACCTGCTTTAGAGCCTTCTCAGAGCCTTTGCTGGACTTTTCCTCCCCCTGGGACGCCCCTGTTCCAACAGGGAACTTGGTTTATCCCACTAATTGCTCCCTTGCTAGCCAGCCCCCACTGTGCAAGCCTTTTCAACCCCCTGCAGTGCTTGCAATTAGCAACAGCGGGGAAACCCGGCAGCCCTTCTCTTAAAGCGACGGAAGCCTCACTGGAGGCAAATAGACAGACCTGATGTAGAAGCGTGATTTCCTCTATCTGAGAATTTAAACGTGGTCCAAATTGGGAAACTTTTTCCAGCCTATCTGACCTTAGACTGGAGCTCTCCCAAAACAGCCCTAACTCGGGCGGACTGAGTTTTCGAATTGAGCATGTGCAGGCAAAGGGAGGCGTGGTCAAGAAAAACATGACTCAGTCCAAGGGCAGATAGGCTGTGTTAACCCAGCATTTGGGCTCTCTGAGCAGTGCACTGGAGAATGCACTGTTTACAAAGGCATGAAATTTTTTTTAATACTGAAGGCAATTGGTTTAAGATAAATTTCAACACATTTCTCCTCAGGTTGACTCCAGTGCCAATGACTTTCAATGAGAAAAAAATGAACCAATAACCATTACTCTGAACATTCCACTTGTTACTCATATGAAGACTTCACCCCATTACTTCCTCCCATTAACATTCATTTATCTTCTAATTCATTGGTCTTCTGATTGTGGATGGAATGATGCTGATTATTACAAGAATCCACAAAAGAGCAATATGAAAATAGACTAAAATATAAATCTGTCATTAACACTACTGGTACATTAAGAACCATAATGAAATGCAACATCATAGATGGATTTCCATGCCTGGAATATCCATAAATAATATTATTTCAAGCATATTCAGGGGACCTCCCTGGTAATAGATAGAATAAAGGTTGAAAGTTTATTTATCATAGGTTTGGTGGAAAAATCACAGGCGTAGGTGTTACACAAGGGTTGTAGCTCAAAATAAGCATAAAAGTTTCTTATAACAGATAGCCAGTATTTATAAATCAGCCTATAAATCATTCAAAATTTTTGTCCAGATTTACCGGTAATTGCTTACATTTCATGCCTAAAGTCTAGAAATACTAAACACAAATACTTCCAAAACATGCAGAATTTTGTCATAGTCAAAAGCCTAATATTTTAACAGATATTTACAATGGAAAACATTAAAAAAAATAATTATAATTCATTGAATGCATGCTTTCTTAGAGAAAGGAATTTTCCTGATTTCTAAGCATGCTGTGTTTATTATCTACAGAAAAGCTAACAAGGCTTGAGTACTTATTGGTTTATTAATGTGAAGCATTCACTAATTGATACATGATTGTGCAGTCATTTGAAATACCTGATTTAGTATTTTTCCAGTGTTACAAAATATAGATCCAGTAGTTTATTCTGCTATGCCATCAATAATCTTGAACAGGAGCTAGTTCTGGCACCAGGTTTACAGTGATATTAGTATACAGTTTATTGGCAAATATAGATGGTATATATGCTAGATTATTTAAGCCATCAATAAACTGACGCTCTCGGGAATATCTTAATAGTTTGTATCTGTTGGAAAAAATCATTCAGAGCATTGGTAAAAATGTAGAAAGTAATTGTCATTATACAGAACAAAATATTTTCAGCTTCAGAATGAAAAGGGGTACTTTATAGTATATTTTAAAAAATCATCTATAGGTTTTATATAATTTTATCTTTTTTAAGATAAAATTTTATAAACCACCCAGAGTTACTAAATTGGACAGCCACTAAATTATAAAAATAAATAAATAGTTTTGAACTCAAACTGAACACAAGAAAAAGTTCAACAAACATTCTACAAAAAACACACTTGATTTTTTGCAAAGTATTCAGCAAAAACATTGCTTTCGACAAGCAGTGTTGAAAAGGATCATGTTAGAAAATGCTATATAAAAGTTTAATAAATTGTTATTGTTGTTACATGCAGCAAGCTGAAATTTTTTTGAGATGATATTAAATGTGCTGTCCCATATATACTTGCATGTATATAATAACACAAATAGTTGTAGCAAGAGTTTGTGTCAGAACATCATGTCACATATTTCATAATTTACCTCTCCTTTACCTTCTGTAGAACTTACCATATGTACTGCTTGTATTAACTAATTTCTGTTAAAACTATTTCTTTCTAACTTTCCTGAACCATAAGGGTATTCTAGCACACTAAATACAGTATTCATCATTTATAAACCAGGAACATTAAACAATATTCCACAGTGGAATTTTTAAGAAATATTTTGAAATGTTAAAATGTTGCATACAAATAAATGAATACGTTTAACTATCAGAAGCACAATATTACAGCAAAAATAAAAAATTATTTTATCATTTTTATTCTCACCGTCCTAAAAATTGAACTTCTCCTCTGTGGTGATGAGGAATTGACTTATACTTCCCAAGTTCTCCTTCTGGCCTTGTCACATTAAATCCTACAGAGTGGACTCTGTAATTGAAATAATCCACACATGAAATATATATACACAGTAATAGACATCAGAGGCAACTTTATGTGTGATAGGTTTGGTGGGACAGGGAGGTTGTTATAGTTGATTTCATAGAGGAGCAGAAAGGCTTTTTAGTTATTAAAAGAAGAGGAAATTATTCCAAACAAATGATGCCAAAACAATAAACCCAGAATAGAACTTTGATGCTTGAGGAGAAGCAAAAGGAAGTTTGAATCTAAAAATGGACCAGAACCGCTGAGGGATTGCAGAGGGAAAAAATCCAGAATAAAATCTTCCAAACATTTCTAAACAGAAACAGTTAACCAGCACCTCAGAATGATGCTGACTGCTCCATTGTAATTGACACTCTCCTTCACAGGCATATTAATCAGAGTAAAGCTATTATTAATTGGTTGTAAAGAAATCCTAAATCATACTCTATATACATTCCTTATCTTGTTAAGATATAATCTTTCCATTATGCCTAAAACAACAAAAAAAAGCCAGTACAGCTAGTACATATGGAAACTTTTATCATAATATTTTTGTTACCTTTTTTGTGATGGTTCATGCTCAGTCAATCCATATTTCTTCATATAATGAAAAATTCCACATTTTTGGTATATAATTTAATATCATATTCACATCTAAGCCATGTTGCTTATGCAAAAACCACTTTTAAAAAGTATGAAAATTAAACCAAAATGGGACAATGAAAGAGCAAGCAATGTGCCCCTCAAATCTTTCTATTTCTAGAATAATAGAGTTGACAGTGAAATGTCATATACATATGATTTGGCAGAGGAGTTGAGCTAGCCAAATATGAAGATCATAAAAATATATTTAATATTTTAAGAACCTTAACCACTGATTTGTCAATCTATGACATTCCAATTTTTTAAAAACTCTTGCAAATATGAAATAAAAATAGCAGCTTGGAAAGTGATTAGATTTATACATTCTAAGGAACCACAGATTTATAAAATCTAATTATTTAAATGCCTCTAAACCCCAATTTTCAGTAAATTAAGCCAAACATCCTATAGTGGTGTCAGAATGATAACATTGAGAAAATGACAAGATCTAACACACACTGCTATACAGAGCTTTGTAAAATTGTTGCCTCTGTTTTTTTGCAAAAAGAACAGGCCTATTTTTTTTACAAAAATGGCATGCATAGTCTTTAAGAGACTTATAGAGTGGTTCTGGGGGCTGGGGGGGGGGCAAAAATGAGCAAAACACGGCCCATTTTTCACTCATTTCTGCCCTCCCCAGGCCCCAGGAGCACTCTGGAAGCCTCCTAAAGGCTATACACGGCCATTTTTGCATTCTATGACTGGATCCAATAAAGCTCTACATTTCCTATTTCATGCCAGCAAAAAGAGCTTGGGTATTTCTCTTCCATTTAGCCTACATCTACTTTGAAACCTCATGTGTTCCATCTGCTATGAATTCTGGCCAATGACCTCATAAAGTTGATACAATATAGTAGAAATACCTGTTCCAAAGGTCATCATCTTCTCCTCCCCATCCCCAGAAAGCATTTGGAAATCCATTGATTTTTTTGAATTGTTCTACTGTTAGTCCACTTACACCACCAAAAAATTCATTGTATGGAAGTCTGAAAATGAGAGGAAGTATTTATTTTTAAGACTTTTGAAGATAAAAGGGAAGTGTTCTTTGAGTCAAGTTCAGTTCCTGCTGCCCTCATGGAAATATTCATTTATATTTTGTAATATTCATAAAATTTTGTAATATTTGTAATGTAATATGGAATATTCCAGTAACATTGTACTGCAAACTAGAGCATACAAAACCTTTGCCAGACAATTCTCGAATACAGCTTGTCTGCCTGGAATACACACTGTATATCAGACATTAATTTAATTGAGCGAGTCCAGAAGTATTTCATAGCAATAGCAGTTAGACTTATATACCGCTTCATAGGGCTTTCAGCCCTCTCTAAGCGGTTTTACAGAGTCAGCATATTGCCCCCATTTCATGAGAGTACTCTACTTCTCTGCTCATAATAGAATACCTTATGCCACCAGGCTTGAAATTTTGGGCTTGGACAACCTAGAACTACGCCGCTTATGGTCTGACCTAAGCGTGGTCGCTACAACATTCTACTTGTCAATGGCTACTTTAGCTTCAACAGGCAAACAATACACAGGCAAACAATAGATACAAACTCAAGGTAAACTGCTCCAAACTGAATTGCAGAAAATATGACTTTAGCAACAGAGTGGTCAATGCTTGGAATGCACTACCTGACTCTGTCGCGACATCCTCAAACCCCCAACTTCAACCTTAAACTGTCTACTGTGGGCCTCACCCCATTCCTAAGAGGTCTGTAAGGGGGTGTGCATAAGCACACCAGCGTGCCTACGGTCCCATTTATTCATACCCATTTCCTGTGTTCATGTCCATGTTTATACTTAGACCTGTTATCTCATACATGTTTGACAAACTAAATAAATAAATGTTGGGTTTTGGGAGAAAGGAGAGAGGCAACAATTGACCACCAAGTTTGGCTTAAGAACATTTTTATCATTATTTTCCATGGCAAGAGTTTTCATATCTTATGTAGAAGTAATTTAAATTAAAAATAAATATATTTAAATGGATTTAGAATTTTGTAAATGGATCATATAATAGATAAGATAATATTATTTCTGAAAGATAAGGTATAGCCGTAACTGGAAAACAACTGAATAGTGCATTGATACTCAACTTTTCAAATGGTAGAAGTAAAATGACATTGCTGTGGAATGAAAGAGTATCTTTAACATGCTTCGTAATAGTTTAAAACTGTCCTTTTCCTAAAAAAACATTGGTGGGGAATGAAAGAGTATCTTTAACATACTTCGTAATAGTTTAAGACTGTCATTTTCCTTAAAAAAAACAGAACTTTTTTGTAAATTCTAGAAAAAAAGAGAAATCTTAAAAAAGAATAATATAAAGGAGCAGAATACCAAACATGGATAAAAAGTGAAGAAACCAGATATTCAGGACAGCCACAGACTGAAGGTCCACTTAATTCAGGGGCTGTCACAAAGAAGAGGGAATCAAGTTATTCTCCAAAGCACCTGAGAGCAGGACAAGAAGCAATGGGTGGAAACTAATCAAGAAGAGAAGCAACCTAGAACTAAGGAGAAATTTCCTGACAGTTAGAACAATTAACCAGTGGAACAACTTCCCTCCAGAAGTTGTAAATGCTCCAATACTGGAAGTTTTTAAGAAGAGATTGGATAACCATTTGTCTGAAATGGTATAGGGTTTCTTGCCTAAGCAGGGGGTTGGACTAGAACAGCGGTCACCAAATGGTGGTCCATAAGAAAATTTAAGTGGTCGGCAGAAAAATTATTTGAATTTTTTATATTGCACTAAATCAGGGGTCCTCAAACTACGATCCCTTGGCTGGATACGTGTAATGAACATTTCTGTTGCTGCAGAGAGTCTTCTGTTGCTGCAGAGAGTCTTCTGTTGCTGCAGAGAGCTGGAGGGCCTTGTTTCAGTGGGACTGCATCATGGCCTGGAACTGGCTGACCATCTCAGCCTGCTGAACCTCCAGTACCAATCCCTGGCCTTGCACTTCCGCGGGTCTTCCCTCTGCTTGGAAAGCCTATGCTCGTAGTCCTCAGAGAGGTGCTTCTGCTGAGCCTCCTTCTCAATCAGATACAATTTGAACTGAGCCAGCTGTTTTGCTAAATCTTTCTCATGGTGACTGCTTAGCTCCAATAACTGCTTCTTTTGCCATACTCGCACTGGAGGTGAATCTCTCGGTTCGGCAGAGGGAGAGAGAGAGAGATAGAGAACGGGGGGGAAAAAGTCAGCGGTTTGCCGCATTGGTGGTTGCTTCACAGCTTGAGTGGCTACACGGCTGATTTTCCTCCCGTTCTGTCCTAGACTCTGCTATCGGAATCGCTTGATCCCACCTTCGTCGCCAGTTTTGTGGATCGAAGGAAAGGAAGAGACGAGAGCCAGGACGTCCAAAGAAATCAGGTTTATTCTCAAGCAACTATTTACAGCGATTCAAAAGTATCCTCCGCTTGACATCTATTTACACAGGCTGTCAAAGCGGAGGGACCAATGGGTGCGCTCCAGGCATCTGGCAACTGATGACACTGCGCCCTAGCCAATCAGGGTGCCTCTAGCAGCTAGCAACAGGCTATGCTGCGCCCTAGCCAATCAGGGCGCAGCCTGGTCTGTTGCTGGCCTCCAGGTCGTGACTCGAGGACTTTATGAGTCCTCAACACCCCTTCCCCCCAAGTGAGAGCACATGCCCATAGTTGACCATGTGTAGTCAGCGAGATAGGCGGGGCGGCGCTGGATCCACCCAGAACGCCTCAGTTCTCCAGGAGTCGTCGGAGGGGTGAGTCCTGCTTGTCGTAGCTTCTCCCTGAAGGGAGTGGAGCTCCGAGCGGCGCCATCTTGGGACAGCCCAGAAGGCAGGCTCAACACAACAGGTAGGCCGGGCCAAGGGGGCGCAGCAACAGGGAAAGCGTTGTGTTGCCGGGAGGCTGCAACTGGCGAAGGATTGTTGCAAGAACTTGGAACAAGTGCCAGACCGGTTTGAGGTTGTGGCGGGGACGCTGGCCAACAGGGGGCATCCAGGTAGGTGGGGCCTGATCTGGGGAAGGCCCTTTTGCGGGAAGCCGGATCGGATTCAGGTAAACAAACAGCAGGTTGGAACCCTGCAACATGGGGGTAGGAGAGGCCTGCCTGGGGAAAGGCCTCGAACTGGAGCATTGGGACCGGCTGGCAGGCAGCTGTGTCGTTGGGGCCTGGATCAGATGGGACACCGGTCTCCACGGGGAGACGCCTCCTTAGCTGATCCACGTGGCGCCTCCACTCGGATCCATCAGCCAGTCCGACCCTGTAAGAACAGAGGCCGGTTATGGACACAACAGAGGCAGCCACCTATTTAGGTTCCCCAGAGAACGAGCATGCCCAAACCAGATCTCCCACAAGGAAAGAGAGGGGAGGGGAAACCCCCAGGTTGCACGGCTGATCCCCCGAGTAGAGCGGATGAAGCCTATCCAGGGGGGTCCACAGGCGCCGGCCCATCAACAGCTCCACGGGGCTTTTGTTGGTCGTTGGGCAGGGGGTGGAATGTTGGCTTAACAGGTAATCCACCACCCTCGACTGCCAGTCACCCCGGTCCATCCGGCCAAGTGCCTCTTTGGCCAAACGGACCGCACGCTCCGCCTGGCCATTGGAGGCCGGATGGTATGGGGCTGTGGGCACGTGCCGGATACCCTGCAAGGCCAGAAATTCCTGGAATGTGATGGAAGTGAATTGGGGCCCGTTGTCAGAGACACCTACGGCCGGCAACCCATGGGTTGCGAACAAATGGCGTAGGGCCCGGACCGTATTCTCAGCGGAGGTGGAGGTCATAAGGACTAATTCCACCCAGCAAGAATAGGCGTTCACCACTATCAGGAATGTCTGGCCATGTCTGGCCATGGTCAAGCAACTGATGCAGCAGCTCGACAAATGACGCCTTGTGAGGCACGAACGGTGCGTAAAAATTGAGAAGCCCCAGGAATGCCTGCAACTCCGCCTTGGAGGAGGGAGTGGGGGCGTTCCTGATGGCAGCAACCTTAGCAGGTATAGGGTGGATTCCTTGGGCGTCAATCAAGAAGCCCAAGACTCTACCAAAAACTCTACCCTAGGCACAGCAAACGAGCATTTGCTGCATTTAAGTTTTAAACCTGTGCCCTTAAAACGGAGGAGGACCTTCCTGAGCATTTCGATGAGTTCTGAGCAGCTGGAAGCAGCAATCAGAACATCATCGAAATACGGAACCACGCCGGGGAGCCCATGGAGCAGGCACTCCATGAGGCTCTGGAAGATCCCCGGGGGCCACAGAAACACTGAATTGGAGGCGGCGGCAACGAAAAGCCCCACGATGGGTGACGATGGTCTGGGCAGCCGCCGCATCGTCATCCACCGGGAGCTGTTGGTAGGCCTGCTCCATATCCAGTTTCACAAAGGTGCAGCCCCGCCCCAAGGAATGGAGCAGGTGCTGCACAACAGGGACTGGATAGGGGTTTGCCTAGAGGGCAAGGTTGATGGTCGACTTGTAGTCGGCGCAGATCCTGACCGACCCATCGGGTTTGACAGGGACCACAATTGGGGTCTCCCGTTATGAATGGTCGACGGGTTCAAGGACGCCCTGCGCCAACAGCTTATCAAGCTCGGCATCAACCTTGGCCCTCAAGGCAAAAGGCACCCTGCAAGCCTTCAGCCCAATTGGAGCAACCAGGGGGTTGTGGTTAAGGGAGATGGAGGTGCCCTTGTAGGAGCCCAGCTGACCATTGAAAATGTCTGCGAATTCCGCGAGGACATCTTCCAAGGAGGGGGAAAAGGCACCCACCCGATGTATCCCCCCAATAGACAGCCCCAGGGGAGGGAACCAATCGAGACCCAACAGGGCAGGCAGGGGCTTGTTTACAATCAGGACAGGCAAACAGCCGTGAAAGTCCCCATAGTCCACCCAAATGGGGAAGGAACCCAGGATGGGAATAAGAGTCCCCTGGTAGTCTCTGTGGGAGGTGTCCACAGATTGTAGCTGGTCGCAGGAGACGTGGGGACACAATCGGGAGAAGGTGGACCAGGAGAGCAGGGAACGGGAGGAGACAGATCCACCTCCATGCGGCAGGGCTGACCTTCCAGCTGGAGAGCTGCAGAGACCTTCCGGGCACCAGAGGACGCCTGGCTGACCGTCTCCCCGGTGACATCAGGCTGGTAAATGGCGTAGCAGTCTTCAGCCCATCTTGTGGGCCGCAGCGGCTGGCGGCGCGGCTGGGGTGGAGGTGCAGCAGGCAGCTGGAGGAAGGACGGCGCAGGCAGGGAGGCTCGGCAGACCTGGGCGATGGGGCCCTTCTTGAGACAACGACAGCAAACGGTGCCCTTGAAGGGGTAAGCTGTGCGGGCATGGCAGCCGCCGCAGCCCACACAGAGACGAGGCAGAAACAGCCGGCTGAGGGGGTGGTCGCCGAGGTTGAGCCCGGAGTTGGGTGACTTGCTCAGAGCTGGGGTCTTCAAGCGGCACCAGCTCATCAATAAGGCAGGCGTGAGCAGCCGGCAGAGGGCACACAGGAAGCGCACAAGGGGGAGGCGGTAGAGGCTGGAGCTGAGGAAGAGGCTGCAGGCATTGCATGTCAGCCGTGGACTGCTCCGAGAGCTCGGCTGCTCTGGCTTCATCCACAGCCTGCTGCAAAGTGATATCGGGGTGAGATAGGAGGTGCCGGCGAAGACAAATGTCTTTGACCCCACAGACAAATTGTTCCACGAGGTTGTCGTCTAAGTCATGGAAATCGCATTGGATCGCCGGTACGCGTAGAGACTCCAGGAACTGGCTGATGGATTCCGCCGGTTTCTGGATGCATTGGCGAAATGCGTAACGGCGGGCGATGCGAGAAGGTGTAGACGCATAATGGTTCTTCAGCTTCACCGTCAGTGTTTCCCAGCTGAGCTGATAGACCGGCCACGGAGAGGCCTGGGCTCTGGCAGATGCAAACATAGCAGACCGCAGCAACTCAAGAAGAAGTTGCACTTATCTTCCTGGGGTTGGTTATTTATTTATTATTTATTTATTTATTAAATTTTGTATGCCACCCACTCTCAAAGAGTCTCAGGGCGGCTTACAATAAAAGGGAGGGGGGATATATAAAAAATAAACAACAGTTTAAAATTACACAACAGTCACAAACCTGAAGTGGGGCTGGACAACTCAACAGCCCCAGGCCTGCCGGAACAGCCAGGTCTTAGTCGCTTTGCAGACCGGAAGGGTAGTGAGGGTCCGGATCTCAATGGGGAGCTCATTCCAGAGGGCCGGAGCTGCAACAGAGAGGGTGTCGCCAGCTGACATTGGCTGGCAGATGGAATCCGGAGAAGGCCTAGTCTGTGCAATCTAATCGGTCTTTGGGAGGTAATTGGCAGGAGGCGGTCTCTCAGGTAACCAGGTCTGATGCTATGAAGGGCTTTAAAAGTAACGACTAGCACTTTGAAGCGTGTTCGGAGCCCAATGGGAAGCCAATGCAGCTTGTGGAGGATAGGTGTAACGTGGGTGCAACTGATGATGCTGCGCCCTAGCCAATCAGGGCGCCTCTAGCGGCTAGCAACACGCTATGCTGCGCCCTAGCCAATCAGGGTGCAGCCTGGTCTGTTGCTGGCCTCCAGGTCGTAACTCGAGGACTTTATGAGTCCTCAACAGCTTCCTGTTGGGGTCCTAAGGAGCCCAAGCATGGAGGGGAGGAATAGCTGGGAGGGGAGAGGCAGGTAGAGGCCAGCAAGGCGCCCCTAAATGTGACATCAATTTGGCCACGCTCACCCAGTCACATGACCTCCCCGCTAGCCACGCCTACCCAGTCATTAGGCAGATCATATTAGTGGTCCATGGGATTTAAAATGATGAACTTAGTTGTCCCTAAGGTCTGAAAGTTTGGTGACCCCCGAACTAAAAGATCTCCAAGGTCCCTCCCTATTCTGTACTGTTCCATTCCATTCAGGGGTGAGTTCCAGCAGAAACTGGTTCGGGGGTATGGCAGGCCAGTTCCAGTGACCCAGGCCACCAAACTACTACCGGTTCGGCCAAACCAGCCCGAACTAATAGGGGACCCACCACTGATTCCGTTCCATTCTTAATTGAAACAGAAAACAAAACCATGTCAACAAGACTGAAAAAAACAGCACATGGGAGAAGTTTTGAGGTGGGAGAAAAGTGGAAGCAAGCAAAAACACAAGATATTTGTGGGAGCAGCATTTAGCAACAGGATATTGGAATGAGAGTGGGGAAACCCAGGATCTAGTCCCCCTTCAGCGGTGAAATCTCATGGCGTAATTTTAGGTAGTCATTTTTTACCCCAACATTGCTATTGTTGAGCGGATAAAAAGAATGGAGGTCTGTATGTGCTATTTTGAACTCCTGAACAAAGACAAGATAAAAATCTAACACTATTTTTTTTAAAGATCTATCTTTCTCAATGAATTAAATTGCAGCTTATTTCATACGACTATGTAACTATATAGTCATCTTTTCCTGTAAATCACTATTATTAAGAACCTGCTTGGAGAGCCATTGAGAATAGAAATAAATAAAATATTACAATTACTAAATGTTTTCAGTAGAATTACACTTCAGTAAAGCTACGCATGTTAAAACTCTTATGAAAAATCCAAGGTTATAAATGAGACTTCCTACAGCTCTTTGCATACTTTCCAATTTGCTATAGAGAAAACTTTTAAAAACTGAGCGCATTTTGAAAGTCTTGGGTACTAGGAGAACTTGAATTAAATTCTTTCTCATTCTGCTCCTGGCTTTCACTGTTCGAATTCACAGTCAAAACTGAACTTTAATCAAACAGGAGAAGAGATATATAGAAGATAAATTGTAAATTGTGGTTTCCAAATATATCATGTATACTGATACATTTTTATTTAACATTCTTAAAAGTTCATGGTATTATTATAAGCTTATATAACATAGAAAACTGGCATTTCATCTTCATGAACTTGTCCATGGAATATTTGGTAATAGCAATAAATGTATTCAGGGAATGTGAGGATCAATTTTCCAATACTGATAGTCCTCGATTTACAATAGTTCATTTAATGACCATTCAAAGTTACACCACCACTGAAAAAGTGACCTATGACCTTTTTCACACTTACAATGATTGCAGCATCCCCATGGTCGTGATCAAAATTCAGACGCTTGGCAACTGACTCATATTTGTGATGGTTGCAGTGTCCCATGGTCATATGATCATCTTTTGCAACCTTCTGACAAGCAAAGTCAATGGGGAAGCCAGACTCACCCATGTTACTAACTTAACAGCTGCAGGGGTTCACTTAACAGTTGTGGCAAGAAAGGTCCTAAAATGAGGCAAAACTGCCCTACTTAGCAACACAAATTTTGGGCATAATTGTGGTTGTAAGTCGAGATCCATATGTACTGCTTATTTTGACTAATTGCACAAATACAGGTCAGAAATACTGTTCTATATATTACGTACATGTACATATATTTGTCCAATTTTGCAGCAAAGTGACGTGGCATTTCACCGCATCCATAATAATTTCTATCATTTTCTGGTAAATGATCCACATCATGGAAGATTACACAGTCCCAATCACTGTCCTTCATAGCTTCTTTGAAGCCAATATTAAACAGCATTGCACGGTTAAAAGGCTGTGTTCCTATCTTAAGAGAAGAGAAAATAGAACACTAAACCGTTAAAGAAAGTTAATTAAAATATTCACATTAACAACTGAAATATAATTGCATAATGCTACATAAATCAATGAATCTGGGCTATGATAGCTTTGCCATTAATTTTAATGTGTCCATTTTAAGTTAAGCATATTATAGGTATACATCCAAACCTTAATTACATTCCCACTAATTCCCACTAATAGGAGAACAATAGAAACAATATTGTAAAAATACTGGAGTCACACTAGAGAAGATATGGAAGATTCCAATTAAGTTGACATATATTAAAATATTCAAAGATTTTCTGTTGCTGATCTGGAATTCAAGTTATGGAAGTTCTGTATTAAGGAAATATGTCCAGACACAACAAAAGTATTGCTAAATATACATTAGCAGATACACACAGTTTACTGTTGAATGCATTCATCCAAATATAATAATGATTAGATAAAATAACATCTAAATTTATTCTAATGTAAACAAGCTAACAAAGTAACAAACTCACCTGTTCAATAACATAGAAAGCAAATTCTAGCCTCTGTTTCTGCAACACTGGTATTAAATGTCGAAAAAATATAGGAAGGTGTTCATGACGATTACGAAAAGGGATGAGTATTGCAACCTTTAAAAATAGAAAACCATCTGAAAGCTATTATTCCAGCACACTGAATTGCAAATGTTAAATATAAATCTTAGGGAAGTGATTTGCTGGTGTGCAAGATTATGGTTATGCAACAAGTACAATCACAGAAAATTAATTTTAGTCACCTTTCTACAAATTAATCTAAATGTGTACACTGACTAAAGAAAATTAATCTCAAATTTCAATGATGTCTTAAGAAAAATCTGCTTTAATCCATTGCTGCTAAATTTTTATAATTTGATAAACAATGTAGGAACTACATTTTTTGTCTTCTATCCAGCTGCCTTTGGATAATGCTTTAGGTTAATATTTTAGTAAGAGTGAGATGGGTGGTACCTAAATTTGATAAATAAAATCACCATACCTTAGGTAATATTTGATTTTAATATGTGGTTCTGGTATATCTGAGATAAAGTTATGTCCTGTTCCAGTGGTTGTTTTTTCAATACAAGAACATATCTTCATATATACCTGACATGCTGAGGTATAATTCATCTTTATTTTTCATCCAAGCAAGAAGATCATAATAAATTGCAGTTCAAAAGCATGCTAGAATAAAGATAGAATAACATGTTATCTTTTACCCACCTGCCTATCTATAAAAATCTTGGTATCCAATGTAAATATACCGTATTTTATGGAATAAAAGATGCACCTTTTTCCCTCAAAAAAGAGGGTGAAAATCTGGGTGCATCTTATACACTGTATACAGCATTTTTGACCTCCAGAAACCTCACCCTCTTTGCAAAAATGGCCATGCATAGCTTTTAGGAGGCTTCCAGAGTGCTCCTGGGGGCTGGGGAAGGCAAAAAACGAGCAAAAAAGTGGCCATTTTTTTGCTCGTTTTTGTCCTCCCCAGCCCCCAGGAGCACTCCACAAGCCTCCTAAAGGCTATTCATGCCCTTTTTTGACAAAAATGGGCCCTTTTTTGCAAAATAAACAGGCTATTTTTGCTCATTGGGGGGGCAGCCCCCAGGAACACTCTACAAGCCTTCTAAAGGCTAGTCGTGCCATTTGTTTTGACAAAAAAGGCCTCTTTTCATGAAAAATGGACCATTTTGGGGAGGTCTGCAGAGTGCAAAAACTTTTTTTTTAATTTGCCTCTTCAAAATCTTGATGCATTTTATATTCTGGTGCATCTTATACTCCAAAAAATATGGTAGTCCAAATCCATACAACTATGGATTGTATGGACCACACAGACCATAACAAAATGTGAAAAGGACAACTAGATTCCTTTGTGGCCATGCACCCCAAGACTTCACTCAGGATTTAAATCATAACATTTCGTCCAGCCTTCATGGACCCACTGAGATGACACTGCTTCTTCCTAGGAGTCCTCAGCCCACAGTTTGAGAACCACTGCCCCATTCCATCATTTGCCAGATTAAATCATTGAGAATATAGGGAACAGCCTTTTCAATAGTACAAGCTCAGACATTTATCTTCCAAAAACTGTCATCTATGTTCATTTTAGTAAACAAATGGAGGAACAATTATTTATTGGTGTTTTTCAAAAAGTCAAATTAGACTGAACATAGACAAATACACTGATTGCTGATTAAATAGTCCCATTCATTTATGAAATAAATGAATGAAATATGAAATAAGTGTAAAGATTTCAGGTTTGCATCAAAAAGGATAAATTGGCAAAGGAAGTTGAACTCTCATTCCTTTTTCTCCAGCACATCTCCGAAGAGGAAGAATTCATCTCTTAATAGTGATTTTCATGTCAAAAAAAATCACTCCTCTCCATCCTGTCTTACATGACAGATGTGCAAATATCTAACTCTGGTTGTCATCACATTTTGTTATGATCCCTTGGAAACATGGCGGCCGCCATGGTTGTCGCAGCCCAGAGAGTCTGCAATGCCGGTATCCTCAGGACCGCATGCAGAGGTGAACTCTTTTCTTGCTTTCCCCTGGACTGAGATTTCCATGCACAGGCTGGATCGGGGGGACTTCTTCACATTAACCTTTCTTCTTCTGGGCCCTTCTAGCCTCTGCCCTAGTATATGTATATATGTATTGGATTGCAACCATAGCCTCTGGAGCTTCGGTTGCTTTTTTAAGAGTAGCAAATTTGCTATAACAAAATAGTATGAATGTTGAGAGAAAATGTGCCCATTTTTAATTTATTGTATTGTATTTGAGTAATTAGTGCAGGTGTGTTTGAAGAGAGTGTTTGATCGGTAAGAATGGTAGGACCGGGGATGTGGCCTTGAGTCCCTTCTGCTGAATGCAGAAGCAGAGATGGAAGGGGGCCCAGATTCACCTCCCGGCCTGGTGTGAATGGAATATATGACCTGCCGGGAAGAAGGGGGGGCATGGGAGGGGGGAAGGGTCTACGGGGATAGGGAGAAGTCAGAACATCCCAGTCGTGATTGGGAGGGGCAGATATGGCGGGAGCTGAAGGGCTAGCCATTACCGGGGAAGAAGGACTCGCTACATTACAGCGATTGCTTGTTCCGGCCCCTCAGGCTCAACTCAAGGATCTGGTGTCAGAGGAATACAGGGCCCCAGTCTCAGGTTGTTGTTGCTAAATGCCAGGTCAGTTGTGAACAAAGCTCCACTCGTCCGAGATTTAATATTGGACGAGGAGGCAGACCTGGCATGTATAACCGAAACCTGGCTGGGCCAAGAGGGGGGTGTTCCCCTCTCAGAAATGTGCCCAGATGGGTTTCAGGTGCTCCAACAACCACAACACCAGAAAGGGGTGGGGGAGTAGCAGTTATCGTCCGAATGTTGTTAGTTCCTCGCAGGATCCCTGCCCCAGAGATTGTGGGGTGTGAGTCTCTCCTCTTGAAGTTGGACCTAAGGGTTCAAATGGGCTTGCTGCTGACATACCTGCCTCCCAGCTGCGTCACGGCAGCCCTGCCTGTGCTACGAGAGGCAGTAGCCAGGTTGGCGGTGGAGTTCCCCAGACTTATGATATTGGGGGACTTTAATCTTCCGTCTCTCGGTGAACGCTCAGATGGGGCACAGGAGTTCATGGCTTCCATGACAACCATGGACCTGACCCAGGTAGTTCAGGGTCCGACTCATAGGGCGGGACACACGCTTGACCTTGTATTTCTCTCGGGGCAGTGGAGACGTGATTTTGATTTAAGGGGAATAGAGACCTTGCCCTTGTCATGGTCAGATCACTCCTTGCTGAGGCTTGACTTCAGGACACTACCCCCTGGTTCCGCCCCAGGAGCCTGATGGACCCGGAGGGGTTTCAGAGGGAGCTTGGAAAGATACCTGACTCCCTTGTCCGCAATCCGGCGAAGTCTTTGGTCACTGCCTGGAATAGTGCGGCGGCTGGAGCATTGGACCGGATTGCGCCTTTGAAGCCTCTCCACAGCAGCGGCTCCAGGAGGGCACCTTCGTTTACCGAGGAACTCCGGGAGATGAAGCGCCAAAAGAGACGCCTAGAGCGACGCTGGAGGGCTAGTAACTCTGATCCTGATCGATCACTAAGAGCCTTTATTAGGACTTATCTAGTGGCGATACGGGCAGAAAAATGTGCACATTTTTCCGCTCTTATTGCATCCGCGGAATCTCGCCCAACCACCCTGTTTAGGGTGACCTGCTCCCTCCTGAAAGGTGAGGAGGTGGGGGAACCCTTGCAGGGAAGAGCTGAGGAGTTTGTTCAGTTTCTGTTGGACAAAATCATTCAGATTCGGACAGACCTGGACTCCGTTTGGGCAATGCCAGCCAAGATGCCGAGGGCTAGTCTTAATCAGATTTTTTGGGATGAGTTTGCATTTGTCACCCCAGAGGAAGTGGACAAGGCCATGGGAGCAATGAGTGCCTCCACCTGTCTATTAGACCCGTGCCCCTCCTGTCTGGTTTCGACCAGCAGAGAGGTGACACGAGGCTGGCTCCAGACGATTATCAACGCATCTTTGCAGGAGGGGTTTTTCCCACAACCATTAAAGGAAGCAGTGGTGAGACCCCTCCTCAAGAAGCCTTCCCTGGACCCAGCTGTTTTGAAAAACTATCGTCTCGTCTCCAACCTTCCTTTTTTAGGGAAGGTTGTTGAGAAGGTGGTGGCGCTTCAACTCCGATGGACCTTGAAAGACACAGATTATCTAGACTCCTGTCAGTCTGGTTTCAGGCCCGGATACAGCATGGAAACTGTTTTGGTTGCCCTGACCAATGATCTTTGGCAGGCTAGGGATAGAGGATATTCCTCTATCCTGTTGCTTCTTGACCTCTCAGTGACCATGGTATCTTTCTGCGACACCTGGGGGAGGTAGGAGTGAGAGGCACCGTTTTACGGTGGTTCTCCTCTTACCTCTCTGACAGGTCGCAGTCGGTGTTGGTCGGGGGGCAGAGGTTGACCCCTAGGCCCCTCGAGTGTGCTGTGCTGCAGGGTTCGGTCCTGTCCCCCCTCCTATTTAACATCTACATGAAACCACTTGGTGAGATCATGCGACAGCACGGGGTAAAGTATCATCAATATGCTGATGATACTCAGTTATATTTTTCTGCCCCTTGCTAGCTCAGTGAAGCGGTGGACATGATGTGCCGATGTCTAGAGGCTGTTAGGATCTGGATGGGGGTGAACAAGCTTGTGCTCAATCCCAATAAGACTGAGTGGCTTTGGATGTTGCCCCCGAAGGACTGGTTGGATAGTCCATCCTTAACCCTGGGGGGAGAAAATTTACGCCCCTCAGAGAGGGCTCGCAATTTGGGAGTCCTCCTGGATTGCAGCTAAAATTGGAACATCACCTGTTGGCTGTGACCAGGGAGGCTTTTGCCCAAGTTCACCTGGTGCACCAATTGCGGCCCTATTTGGATCGGGATGTGCTTCTAACGGTCACTCATGTCCTTGTCACCTCGAGGCTGGATTATTGTAACACGCTCTACATGGGGCTACCCTTGGAAAGCGTTCGGAGACTGCAGTTAGTTCAAAATGCATCCGCGTGGGTGATAGTGGGTGTGCCGAGGTACATCCATGTTACACCTATCCTCAGTGAGCTGCACTGGCTGCCTATTGGCCTCCAGACTCAATTCAAGGTGTTGGTTATCACCTTTAAAGCCCTACATGGCTTAGGGCCAGGATACCTTCAAGACCGCCTGCTGACACATACCTCCCAGCGACCGGTAAGATTCCATAGATTGGGCCTCCTCCGGGTGCCATCAGCCACACAATGTCGGCTGGCGGGCCCTCGGAGGAGAGCCTTCTCGGTGGCTGCTCCGACTCTTTGGAACTAGCTCCCCCCGGAAATCTGGACCATACCCACTCTGATGGCCTTCAGGAAAGCCGTAAAAACTTGGCTGTTCCGGCAGGCCTGGGGCTGTTGACCTCACTATTGAGCTCAGGCCCCGACTAGAATGAATTTATGATGGATGATTGTTGTTTTAAATTGTTTTTATTTTTTTCTTTTATATTCTGTTTGTAAGCCGCCCGGAGTCCTTTGGGATTGGGCGGCATATAAAAGTTTTAAATAAATAAATAAATAAATAAATAATAAATCTGAAGCCTATCCATCACTATATGGAGTTGGTCTATATCTAAACTGAATACCAAGATTTTTATAGAGATAGGCAGGTGGGTAAAAGATCCCAAGGTGTTATTCTGCCTTTATTCTAACCTGCTTCTTGAACTGCAATTTATTATGAGCTTCTTGTTTCGATGAAAAATAAAGATAAATTATACTTTAGTATGTCATAGGAAGGTACGTTCAGATCAGTGGTGGGTTCTGGATCCCGTGGCAACCAGTACAATGCAATGGGGCCAGGCATCCACCACATGAATGCTCCAGTGCGCACATATGTACTTACCTTCTGCGACCTCTGCAACGCCTCCAGGACACTCCAGCTGCTCGGTGGAGCATCACGGAAGCACTCTACGCTCCATGCGCAGAAGCCCCGAACTGCTCAAATACTGGTAAGGAGTGCAGGTGGGCCCTCCGGAGCATCGTACCGGAATGATAGCTGGTGCTCCTGGCAGGCACCAGTACGCCCGTACCGGGCTGTACCGGTCGTAACCCACCACTGGTTCAGATATTGCAAAAACAACCAGATTTAAACTTTATGAAAATCACAGGTTCTAGATTACTAGAAATTTAATTGTACTTTACCTTCCAACGTGGTTTACAGTCTTTTGGCTTCCAGTGACCACCTGGTTCAATGTCTAAATCTTTAGAAAACATCTGTTGAATTTCTTCCAAACTAATTTCACTCATATTTGCTTCAATAAAGCCTCCTAAGCGATGACAAGAAGTAAATTTTGATAAAAATTTCGCCCCCATTTAAAGCTGTGTAAATGACATATTATTACATAAAGCAGCCAGTAATACACTGATATCTGATACAGATTTTCAAATGCCACCACACAATATAGTTAAGAAAAGGCGAGTTTCTCCTGAGGTGGATGGGAGCAGGAGAGGGAGCCCTTTGAGTAATATTTTCAGTAGCCAGGAGTGCCTATGATTAATGTTTCTAGTCCTTTGAAGTAAGGAAGCAGGAATGTGAAATTCTGATAAGGACTGGTTCAAACTGGCCAGAGACAAGAATTTCCCAAAGATTTGAACTTTAGTTACTTGAAAATTAATTATAATTTAAGAACCACACTTACTGAACAAGATCATGCTAAGAATATTATGGGATGATATTAAATGTTACATAGTATATATCAAGCTAGATCACACATGAGTCAAATGATGCTTGTCAATGAAAGAGCACATTCCAAACCCAATATGTTTGAACTG
This sequence comes from Thamnophis sirtalis, assembly GCF_051295495.1. Classification (NCBI taxonomy): domain Eukaryota; kingdom Metazoa; phylum Chordata; class Lepidosauria; order Squamata; family Natricidae; genus Thamnophis; species Thamnophis sirtalis. Next base: position 145,305,636 of record NW_028261382.1, on the reverse strand, counting down.
TACATAAAGTGATTCCCAACCTTTCTAAGGGACATCACACCTTGTACCACCTTGGGCCTCTCCTTGTTTATGCATAAATAAAAAGATATTTATTTTTCAGGTTTGGATCCTATTTAGCCAAAGACACACCAATCTTGCTATTGTTTACAGTTCAAAGTAGCACATCTTTTTACATGTACCAAGGACCAAAGCCAGCTCCACCATATAGGAAAATACATATATGTATACATGTGTCTATGTGTATGTGTGTGTGTACACTTTTTATTTTATTATCATTGCAATCATTGTCGTTGTTTAGCCTAATCACTCTTTAGTTTCCAATGTGCTTCTTCCCTTCCAGCACAACGCTGAAGATATTGGTAGCATAGGTTCCAGTTTTCATCTAACTGTACTTTGGTGCTGTCCTGAGACAAATGTAAGATTAGTTAAATCAAAGTTTATTCAAACAAACAAGTATCAAAATTGGTGACTTGGAACTGTCTTTTTCAAGTAAAACACTCTGAGATGAACACATCATTTTGTCCCACTTCAGAAACAACACAAAGCTGGTTTGTTATAAATAGAAGCCATATTTTCTCTCCTCCTAACGGCAAGGAAAAGGGGAAATGCAATTCACAGGCCTGAAACTCATGTAATTCATTTTCCTTTATCAGTACTCAAGAGTACGGGTGATCCTTTTGGGGTCAGTGTCACATTTTAAATTTTGAGAGGTATATCATAGAAAGTCTCATAAAATGGGGAACATGGCACAGATAACTCTAAAAGGCAATTTAATATAAGGCAATGTTTCTTGACTCTCCCAATACAGCCTACAGAGTCATATCTATTATCCAAGTTTCTCACTGCCTTTTTTTTTTGAACTGGACACACTTCCAAATAAAACACTGAGTTGTAGCCATCCATCAATTTTACTTTCTAAGAATGCTTAAGGGGCTTGTGTGAGCTTCAATCATTTCTGCACTCTGCAGGCTGCAATTGTTCACCTGTTTGCCAATTTCACCCATTTTTAAAAAGAATAAATACAGGTAGTCCTCAGGCTAGGATGTAAATTACCATCATTAAGCATTTGCGATGTCATGTAACCAAGTGTCAGCCTCCCAAGTAGAGCACAGGGAACAGAGCAAGATGAGCTAATTGTACTTTATTATAAGGATGTACAAAATCTAACAAAATCTTGCAAATTTGAAAGTACAAATCTCCTGCCAGCTTTTTTTAACCACTTGATTAGTTAAGGCAGATCCTTCCTTGGTTTCTTTCTCCACCCATTACAATTTGTTGGCTCATCTCCCTTTTTTTCTGATTGTTCCCTAGGCAGCATTTCTTCCTTTGACTTCCAAGATCATTCACACGTTCCATTCCATTGTGCCACTTAGCAATGGAAATCCCAGCAGTTTCCCTTGCTGTCATGAAGCAAGGAATGTGGATTATTAAACAAGGACATTATTTGACCATAATTTTCTACTTCCTATCAACATCCAACAAAGTCAATGTGGAAAAGCCACAAGTTGCAGTCACAACAAGCCTTTCCTTCTTAAACGGTTCACAAACAGGCCAACAGGCAAGAGCTATGATTGGGTAGGCAGGTGGGTGCTAAGGGCAGATAGAAGTGTAAATAGGCTCACAGGTGAGTACTATAAGTGGACACAAGTGCGAACAGGCACTACAGAATAGAAAAATCCCCTGCCACCTTGGGGGGGGGGGCTTGATACAGGAGAAAAAGCAGCAGAAACAGGAACAACTTGTGAAAGTAATTTGCAACCTCCTGCAAGTTTCTCCATTGAGTTTGCTTGTGGAAGTAGGGAAAGTCACAAATAGTGATCCTGTGACCTGTGGTACTGTAGCCATCATAAATATAAGCTGGTTACTAAGTGCTCAAATTACAATTGTGTAATCATAGGAGCACTGCAACTTCACGGATGAGTCATAAGTCCCCCTCATTTAACAATTCATAGCTTTGAACAGTCATTGAATGAATGGTTGTAACGCAAGCACTAACTATAGCTAGCATTTAACAATTCCACCCCTGAACCTATTGTAAACAAACAGAAAAGGGTCAGCATTTTACTATTTCACTATGAACCCCCAAAACCAGAAACCAAAGACCAGTCTTTCTGGCAGGCATGCCAGCATAATTGATTGATTTATTGATTTATTTAATTTGTATGCCACCCACTCTCAAAGAGACTCAGACTAAAATGGAGATAAAAGCAGAAAGCAAAAAATAGGGCAGGGATAACATACAGTGGGCAACTGGAGAAGAAGAATTTACTTCATGTGTAATGAATTGCAGCAGATGGATCAGATGGCTCTCCTTGCTCCAGCAGAAGTAGAACACTTCAGCTTTTGATGTAGAGCAAGAATATTTGAGAAGCGGTCACCTTTCCAGCAGCCTAGAGGAAGGCTGAAGACAGGACAATTCACCAGCTCCTACCCTTTCAAATAAAGGGCTTGGGGCAATCTCATAATCAGAGAGTTAAATCAAAAGATGTTATTTTGGGCACTGTATGTCACACTGGTTCTTAATACTTAGGTATGAAGATGTGAAGTTCATGGGAAACCTTGGAATAATCATTGACCTTATTCATGCACAATAACATGTCATGTTTATCATAGGCAAATGAGACATAACAAACCTTCAACTACCACTTTGGGACAACCATGACCTGGATAACTGAGAATCTCCATAGACACTTGAATTAACATAGTCCCCCACCTTCTTCCCTACTGGAATGAAATTATAGTTATACTGTACATAAGTAAGAATGTTTGAAAAATTGTAATGCTGTTAAAATATTTATTGAAAATGGTGTTTCAAAGCAATTTGTGACATGTTTAAGAATAATTTTCTGTTAAGGTGAAAATAAACTTACTCATGGAGGGCAATTTTTCTGGACAAGATTGAGAAGGAGAATAAGTGAAGTTTTCTGGAAGATACATCACTGTTTGAGCAATACTATCACTTGTACTGTTGCCTTCAGGATAATCTTAACAGAAATAAAAATATTTTCCATTAATTATTTCTGTAATGTTTATAAGGTTGTCTTCTCAACCCATTTTTTACAGTTTTATCATTTTATATACTGCATATCCAATTTAACACATATATGCTGCTGATCTTAAATAATTTGTTGAGCTTTGACTCAAAATTAGCCCAGAATGCTACCGAAAATAATTTTTATAATTACCTAAACCTTCAAGGTATTGTATAATATTCCTACCTGTGCCATTTATTGTAGCATTTTTATTAGTGTACAGTCTGATCATATGTCCTATTGTTTTCACATTTTCTTTCAGCATTATACCTCTTGCTTGTACCATAAATAAATATGTATTTGCTGTAAAGGAAAGAAAAATCAAAATTAACTTCTACATAAAATTTAAATTTGGACAGAATATCCTGAATCAGAATGAATAATGAATAACTTTAGAATAATTATTATAGACAGCTCAAATAAATGAATTATAAATCATTCAAATTAGCAAAAATAGACATGTGGAATTGGAATATGAAATGCAATTTCTTGAGTAGCTTTCTACCCCTCCCCTTGAAAGCTGTATTAGACGCAGAGCATATCTAAGAAAAGGAATAATTTAATCATAGGTCTAACGTCTATTCTTGTGTCCAATTTCATAAGTGATTGATGCTAATAGCAGTGATCTATGGTGAGCTGTCTCAAGGAAAGAGATCACACAGGGGACAAAGGAAGCGATACAAAGACACGTTGAAAGCCTCTTTCGAGTCCCTGGAAATTGACACCACCTGCTGGAAAACCTTGACACAAGATCAATCAATCTGATCCACCAAGGTTGCCAGACATCTGAGGACAGAAGAACAACCATAGCACAAGAGAAGTGAACATTTCGCAAAGCCAGAGCTGCAAATGCTGCAACAATGGTGCCCACACATGTCTGCCCAACATGTGGCAGAACATTTCATGCCCGTATAGGCCTTACTAGTCACCTGTGGACACATTGCGGACAGCCCACAACCTGATAGATGTCAAGATCCTCTTCAAACACGATGGACGAACATCATCACTGATCGTCCATCACATAATCTTCAAATGCAACAAAATCTCACATTACTAAATGTGCTTTTACAAAATCCCATTCCATCTTATCTTTTGCAACATTGGGAAATATAAAGCACACAGGGTGCAACAACATTACATTCTTTCTAGAAAATAGTTGAACTGTAGTTATAATTAGGAAAATGCAGGTTTCATGTTATGTGTCAACTTTTAAAGTTATATTGTATCCAAAACTTGGAAGTAAGAATCCAAAGCACCTAAGGGAAGAACAAGAAGCAATGGGTGAAAACTAATCAAAGAGAAACAACTTAGAACTAGGGAGAAATTTCCTGACAGTTAGAACAATTAATCAGTGGAACAACTTGCTTCAGAAGTGTGAATGCTCCAACACTGGAAGTTTTTAAAAAGATGTTGGATAACCATTTGTCTGAAGTGGTGTTGAGTTTCCTGCCTAAGCAGGGGGTTGGACTAGAAGATCTCCAAGGTCCCTTCCAACTCTGTTATTCTTTTCTTTTCTATTCTATTCTAATCACACTTAAGGGTCAATTTTCTATGTAGAATGCATATGAAGAAACTTAAATTAACTAATGTTTCAATTATGTTTGCGACGAGTTGAAATGATTTAAAATTAATGTACATTATATAAATTTGTATCTATATCCTATCTTACCAGATAGATGGAAAGGTAACAGAGCTCCATGATGTCATGCTGCCACATGAAATGTCTTTGGACAGCCCTGGCTCAATTATCTTGAAACAAAGATGAGCACCACCCTGTATAATTGGCAATCCTTTACTCCTTTACCTTTTATCTTACCCCCCCAAAATTTGATGTTATTAATCTAACTATATAAAATATACAAAGCATAATGAAATGCTAAAAAGTATTTAAAAATTCCACATCTCTACATCAGAAAATGAAAACTTTATATCAGAGAATGTCATTATATGATGTAACTCAGGGGTGTCAAACTAGTGACCCATGGGCCAGATGCATCATGCACAGGACACATTTACCCCAACTCCATGAATGGGAAAAACATCATGAAATGTCATGTGATGGCAACATGATACAGCGAGTTTGACACCTGTGATATAGCTGGATATATTTCAAATTCAGCCAAAGCTGATATCACTAGCTGATGTAAGGAATTCAGAAAGGATTTTTATTTCTGGACTTCTATGAAGTTTCATTCCCAATCTGTTTCTCAGAAGCTCCATTATATTGCACATGGCAATATCATAGGAAAATCTTTTTTTGTCATTTTGAGAGCAGTGGCTGTCCATAGTTAGTGCAATGACACCAAAATGAAGACCATACACATTCATTGATATTGTTAGTGCATATTTACATTGTATGATGTTGTGATGCAGGTATCATTAGTTTGTAATCATAATTAGATTACAAACTAAGTCTGTATCCCCGTGAATCAGACTTAGTTTGTAATGGAACTAAATATTTCATCTATGGTGGAAGGTAGAGCAAGTGCCTTGTTGAGGAAAAATGGAAGATATAACTACTGGAAGGAATGAAGCAAATTTTGCTGTTCTGTCATGTAAGGAACTCCAGTTGTGGTTAAAGAGACACTGAGTAAAAATTCAAATCATTTTAATGGCACATGAAAGATAGATGCTGAGAGTTGAATTCCAAAGAGATAAAACTCTTTGAAGAGATAATGACAAGATGCACTTGCTGCATCTCCATTCAGTATGCTAGTTTTGGCTTTTAAAATCAGACAATCCCATCTGAAGGGCCATTTATCATCAATTAATTGACTCAAGCTTCAAAGTATTTCTGAACTTGCTTTGTAGCATGTAAAATTATTTCATCAAGCACAACGTCTTCATAGTAGTGCCCTCATGTATTTGGACCTCCTTTAGGGAAAGGTTTCTTTTCCCTAGAAATATCGTAAGAAAAAAAGAAAGAAAGAAAGAAAGAAAGAAAGAAAGAAAGAAAGAAAGAAAGAAAGAAAGAAAGAAAGAAAGAAAGAAAGAAAGAAAGAAAGAAAGAAAGAAAGAGAGGGAGGGAGGGAGGGAGGAAAGATAGAAAGAAAGAAAGAAAGAAAGAAAGAAAAGAGGGAGGAAGGGAGGGAGAGATGGAGGAAGGAAAGATAGAAAGAAAGAAAGAAAGAAAGAAAGAAAGAAAGAAAGAAAGAAAGAAAGAAAGAAAGAAAAGAGGGAGGGAGGGAGGAAGGGAGGAAGGGCCAGACATTTTCCAAATTAATGTTATCAAATTCATGAGTAAAGTACTATTATATGTGCTATAAAATGGTACATGAATTGCTTGTAAAGGCAGCAAACACTGAAAGGCACTTACTATGCAAATGATATTGACTATTTTTTCTTGAAATAAATATCTTCAAAAGCAGTTAAGATGCACCTGTGTATTGTAAGCACTAAGCAAGCTTTTGTATTGAGCATGGCATTGAAAAATGTTACCAAAAAGGAAACATTTTTCTGTTTTTCAACAAGCATCAACAAGAGCGCACGAGACAAAAATGAACCCTACCCAAGAATAATAAGCATATATTAACCTTCCCCTTCAAAAAAATTAAAATAAGAGGTAAACATACTGTTTTGATAGAAGAAACTGTCCAAAAAATATTATAGAAAATTTGTGTGATATAATTGATTCTGAAGGTGAGTTATTACTTTACAATTGTCCAACAAATCTAAAGTCCAAAAACTTCCAGTCATCTCACACATTCAAGCGTCACCAATCACCAAGGAGGTGTGTGTGTGTGATTTTGTCAGGAGCAACAATTTACATCTGGAATATTGATTTAAGCCAGCGTTTCATTCCCCTGAAGCAACATACGATCATTTCTAGAAAAACGTGCATTGTTTTTTCCCCAGTAGGACATAAGAATATCCAGATCTTCCAAAAAAAGAAAACCCCCAAAGCTTCCCATATTCTGTCTACAGGAGACGTCTCCAGAAGCAGCAAAGAGAAAATATTGCCTATTTTGGCATCCTCACAATAAGTTATGGCATGTGGAATGTTATACATGGACGGACGGACACAAATTTATCTGACCAAAACTACACCGGGGAATAGAAGGACGCCTGGGAAAACAGCTACCTCCAAGCTCATGTCACCTCCCATCACCTCCAAGACGACGTTGATCAACACCTAATGAGATCGGGAAACCGTAGCCTCAACAATCACCGGGGCGGAGCAGGTGGTCCCACGATGGGGGTCTCCTAGCTCGCCTGGGAGAATCAGCCCACGCTGTTTCCCGTGGGGGGGATCAGGCAGCTCTAGGGTGGCGCCTCCCTTAATCCCACCCACCGACCTTGGAGGAGGGCGAGAGAGAGCCGCGGTCTTACCCATGCCGGGAGCCACATAGATGAAATAAAGACAAGAGGAAGAAAAGGAGAAGAAGAAGATGAAGACCAGAATGGAGCGGTTGGAGACTCGCAGCGCCGTCCTGAAGAGAGGCATCCTCTTCCTCCTCCTCCTCCTCCTCCTCCTTCCGAGGCAGGAGGGACCACTCCCCGAGGCCCGCTACGCTCCCCGGGCAAAGCGCTGCCCACTGAATAGGATCCGAACTGAAACCGAGCAAGCAGCTTCCAGACCGCCGGCGGCAGTGGGGAAGCAGCAGCAGCAGCAGCAGGGATGACTCATGGCATCCCAGGGTGGGGAGGCTGTCCTGGGGAGGGGGCGTGTAGAGTGGAGCGGAGCCTCTAGGGTGGGGGTGGGGGCTCTCGGCGAAAGGGGGGGGACGCTTGGTGACGCAGGTGACAGAAACGAGCAGACCGGGTGGTCGGTGGGTCCCGGGGGCCCCCGGTAGCCAAAAGGGCCCCGTCTCGCTCTGTCCCCGTTCAGTCAATCGGAGATCTCGAGGCGCCCACCGGCCAAAGTGGAGAGCGGCGCCCGGCGTTGCCTTTTCAGGTGTGGCGGTTCCTCCTCCTCCTCGGTTCCCGCGTCCGCTCGACCCACGGCAGTCTCGTCCCCATCGCTGCCCCGGTCCTCCTGCCAGCCAAGGGGCGATCGGTAGCGGCGGCTCCCGCTCTCTCCCCCCGCCGAAACCCGCCCCCACCTAGCCCTCCCCCGCTTCGCTTAGGAACGAGCGGCCGGGCAGGCGCCTGGACTGCGACGATCGTGGGCGTGCGCGCCCCGGATTCCCTGCGCGGCGAGGGACTGCAGAACTGCGGGGAACGAGCCGGAGCGCGCGTCGCTTCCTGAAGCCCCGGCTGCCCACCCGCGACAGCCGCCCAAGTTCGCCGGGGTTATAATCAATCCGAGGATGCAACTAGGGGTGGCATCCGCCACAAAAAGAAAAGGGGGAAGTTGGGATATTTCTGTGCCTTAAATAACCGTTACTGCCAAAGATTGTCTGCACTAGGAAACCTGGTGGGGAAGAAGCTTCAGTCTTGTTATATGCAACCTTCTAACAATCTGCTGTGGTCAGCAGAGGGGAAATAGATATTGCACAGGATGCTGAGGAAGGCTGTAATTTATTTTTTCTCCACGCGGTGGGTGGAAGGCAGCTGTCTCTCACTCCCCCATCTCATCTCTTGGAGACAGTTGCATGTATAATATAACCGTTAATTCCCCAACTGATGGAGATTCAGGTGACATGGAATTGTGATACGGATGCAGTAATGAGTGAGGTGTAGATGGGTGTGATAGGAACATAATGAGCACGCACCCCCCCCAAAAAAAGAATCCTTTGGAGAGACATAAAGGCATAAAGTGGAAGGAAACAGGCTAAGAGAAAATGTAATTGGACAAATGAGGAGAAACAGAGATGAGAGAGGACAAGAGAGGCAGGGAGGCTAAAGGGAAACTAGTGGAAGTCTTCAAGAGGAAAAGAAAAAAATTGCCACTTTCGTTCTGAAGAAAGGCAAACCAATTTGTTTAAGAACTACACAGGACTGGATAGCTGAGTGAGAAATCTTATTTGTTTGGTACAAAGAGAGGTGAAGTTGATTCCCAGGTGAATACTGACCCACTAATACTTTAACTCATCTAGGGGAAAGGAGGAGAGAAGCGTGGAAGGGGGGGTGGGAGTGACAACACTAATATCTTCCTTTCCCTTGCCTTCTTTTTGAGTTTTGATGAGATCCAACTTAAAACTGTCACCATAATGTACATAAACATTTCAGGTTTTTAGGTGGAACTTAAATTCCTATCAGATTTTCCCCCATAATGTGAAAAGAAATAAATAAAAGAAGTAGAAAATATACAGAAGCCAACAGTTGAGGAAAAAGAAGAATTGGCGCAATTTGAACAGTTTGTGCCCCGCTGCTTGATTAGATCTTGAATCAAATCTTCCTAATAGAACTCAAGACCATGGAAGCAGTAGAAGAGATGGCCTCGAAATGAGCAGGTTTCATATTCCTGGGAGTCGTAGTTCCTATCTGACTATCCCAAAGTATATCGTACATTTTTATCTGACCTTGGTGAATATAAATCACAGGGACCTGACAGATTACTTCCCAGATTTCTGAAGGAGCTGGCAGATGTTATCTCAGAACCATTGTACCATATCTTTCAAAAATCCTTGAGCACCAGAGAAGTACCATATTTTTCAGAGTATAAGATGCATCCCCCCCCCAAAAAAGGGTGAAAATCTGGGTGCATCTTATACACTGAATACAGCACTTTTGGACTCCCCAAACCCCACTCCCTTTGCAAAAATGGACATGCAGAGGGTTTGAGAGGCCTGCAAAGTGTTCCTAGGGCCTGAGGAGGGCAAAAATGAGTAGAAATTGGGTCATTTTTGCCCCCTCCCGGACACTTTGCAGGCCTCACAAAAAATGAAACGTGAAGAAGGTTTGGGAGGCTTGAAGAGTGCAAAAACTTTTTTAAAAATTTACCTCTTCAAAATCTTGGTGTGTCTTATACTCCAGTGCGTCATAGTCCGAAAATTATGGTAACTTAAGGGGCGTGCATAAGCGCACCAATGGGCCTACTGTCCCTGTCCTAATATTCTTTTGTATTCATATCCATTTCATATATTCATAATCATCTTTATACTTATATGTTATCTAATTCCTGCTTGACAAAATAAAATAAAATAAATAAAAATAAGTACCTGAGGATTGGAAAGGGGCTGATGTGGTTCCCATCTTCAAGAAAGGGGGAAAAACAGACCCAGGAAACTACAGTCCTATCAGTCTAACATCAATACCTGGAAAGATCCTGGAAAAGATAATCAAGAAACAGATCTACGAACAACTACAAGCAAATAAAGTTATAACTAGTAGCCAGCATGGTTTTGTTAAAAACAGATCATGCCAAACCAATCTTATTTCATTCTTTGATAAAGTGACTAAATTAGTAGACCAGCAAAATGCTTAATATACTTAGATTTCAGTAAGGCATTCGACAAAGTAGACCTTGACCTACTTCTTGGTAAGCTAGAAAATTGTGGATTGGTAGCTGGCTGACAAATTGCATGCAGTGAGTTGTCCTTAATGGTACTACATCCACATAGAGAGAAATAAGTAGTGGTGTACGACAAGGCTCCGCCTTAGGCCCAGTACTCTTCAATATCTTCATAAATGACTTAAATGAGGGAATAGAAGGGGAACTCATCAAATTTGCAGATGACACTACATTGGCAGGAATAGCCAACACCCAGAAGACAAGCTCAGGATCCAAAAAATTTGACAAACTTGAACAATGGGCCCTATCCAACAAAATGAATTTTAATGTAGAGAAAAGCAAAGTTTTACATTTAGGCAGGAAAAATCAAAGGTATTCGTACAGATTAGGTGAGACCTGGCTCAAAAATAATAACTCTGAGAGGGACCTTGGAATCCTAGTGGATGATCACTTGAATATGAGCCAGCAGTATACAGCAGCAACCAAAATGCTAATAAATCATGGGTTGTATAAACAGAGGCATAGACTCAAGATCACATGAAATACTAGTACCACTTTAAAAAACCCTAGTAAAGCTAAATCTGGAGTACTGCAACCAATTTTGGTCTCCATACTACAAAAAAAGATGTTGAGACCTTGGAAAAAGTTCAGAGAAAAACAACTAAGATGATCAAAGGCCCGGAGACTAAAATGTATGAAGAACGGCTGAAGGATTTGGGTTTGGCTTGTCTAAAGAAAAGAAGAATTAGGGGCGACATGATAGCAGTATTCCAGTAATTGAGGGGCTGCCACAAATAGGGGATCAAATTATTCTACAAACCACCAGAGAGCAGGAAAGAAACAATAGTTGGAAAGTAACCAAAGAGTGAAGCAATCTGGAATTAAGGAGAAACTTCCTAACAGTGAGGATAATTAACCAGTGGAATAGCTTGTCTTCAGAAATTGTGAGCACTCCATCACTGGAGGTTTTTAACAAGAAACTAGACCAGTAATGGTGAACCTTTTTTGGCTCGCATGCCATAAGGAGGAGGGAGCGCAGGGGGGTTGTGCGTGGGCGTGCCACACCCATAATGCAACGTGCGACCCTCCCAGTGCGCATTTGCACATTAGAGGTGCTCCCTCCATTTTTTGCATGCTTTTTTCACCCTCCCCAGATTCCAGAGGCTTTATAGGAGCCTGGGGAAGGCAAAAACACCCTCCCCACACCCCCGGAGGTTCTCGGGAGGCTTCAGGGACCTTCAGGAGGCTTCCCTGAAGCCTCCAGAGGACTAAAAACGACCCTACGAACAAATCAGAAGTCCGTTGCCGAACTTCCGGTTTGCCCATAGTTTTTTTGAACTCTGGAGGCTTCGGGGAAGCTCCAGAAGCCTCCGGCAAGCCTCCAGGGGAGGGGGGGAGGCTCTTTTCGCCCTCCCCAGGGTCCTATAAAGCCTCTGGAGCCTGGGGAAGGTGAAAAATGGCTTTAAAAAAGGCTGAACTCAGCTGGACAGCGCCATGCCACGCGTGCCCTGACAAATGGCTCCACGTGCCACCTGTGGCATGCGTGCTATAGGTGCGCCATCCCGGAACGAGACAGTCACTAATCTGAAATAGTATAGATTCTTCTGCTTGAGCAGGGGGCTGAACTAGAAGAACTCCAAGGTTCCTTCCAGCTCTGTTCTATTCTATTTTATTTTTGAGGGTTAAACCTAGACAATCAGGTTAACTCAACGATTAAATCATGTCCAATGTAGCTTTATTATCTCAAGCCCTATCTATACCATGTTACCACCTAAACTGCCACCAGAGGAAAGCTTCCAGACCGATAATCCATAACTGTTTCCAGAAGGGAGATGTGCAACATCTTAAAAGAGTCTATCCCCTCTCCTCCCCTCTGCCCCAAAAAACCCTGAAATAAACCAAGTCACGTATAGGAGTCCTTATAGCAATCAGGCATAAGGTTAGATTTTTGTTGTAATATAGTTCCTTGTGTAGGTGTGTGTCCTCCATGGCCTAGTTCATACTGGGGCCTGCAGAGTCACACTGAATCACACAGGAGAAAACAAACTCCTAGAACGCCATAACATCTTGATAGTGAATAACATAACATTCTGAGATGTGCCCTACCATTGACGTCCAGGATTTGACCATATATAGACTGAGCAGTAGATTAGAAATTGTACTTTTACAGGCTGTCTTTACGCACATGCTATTGCTCCTCCTGCCTTTGTCCTATCTCAATAAAAGGGGCTCTCAGACCCCCAATCTGGGTTGCTCCATCCCGAGAAAGGTTGTCTCCTGTCTTTTCTCAACATTGGCCTCATGGACGACCCACGGGAACATCACATTTGGTAGCAGAGGATGGTTACTTTACATTTGGTGACCCCGACGTGATGTGATTTCCTGTGTCACCAGCCTTTCACTCACCCCCGACTGGACAAAGTCTCACAACCAGGGCCGGCCGTCAGCGAATGGAGCACCCTCCCAAATCGTGAGTATGGGCTCGGGCTTCTCGAAGGCTCAGACTGCACACCTGCAGGAGCTTCGGGATATCCCCAAATTCTCCATTGCACTCTCTCAAGCGGCAGATTGCCTGCTTCCCATTGCAATCTCTCAAGCAGCAGTTCGCTTGCTTCCCCTTCCCCCGAAAAATCATTTCCTCTCTCTATTGGCTTACATCTAAGAATTGTCCCATTTACCCTGCGAAGAGCTCTCTTAAAGTCTCCTTATGGCTCCAATTGGGTATTTATTTCCATGAGGAACCTCGAGCCCCGCCAGAAGTTCTCACTACTTGGAGACTTCTTGTAAGATGCCTTCAAATTCATGAGGAAGATATGCAGGGGGCTGCTTTTAAGCCTTTGGCAACATCTCCCCCGCGCTACGAGGAGGTCGCCCCTCCTGCTAGCCAGGTGATGGCCCTCTCCGAAACTCCTCCACCTCCCCCGGCCCCTCCGGAAGAGAAGGTTTCCCCTCTCCCTTCCGCCCCTTCCCCCACCCCGCAAGTGTGGCGTAGCGCTCTCCAAGACGCTCTGCGCGATGCTTTCAATCAAGGGGACATGGAATTGGCACAGGATTGTTTCCCCGTTTCTTTTCAAACCAACATGGCTGGGGTGGTTGTGCCTACTTATACCTCAATCCCCTATAGGGCTCTTAAGGATCTTAAGCACGCCGTTTCCACCTATGGGGTGCAATCCCCGTACTGCAAAGGACTGTTCCAAACCCTTTTGTCAGGGGATCCCTACGTGCTGGAGGATTGGAAACTTCTCCTCGGCATGCTTCTTATCCCCTCTCAGTTTGCCATTTGGACCTCCGAATACCTTAGAGAGATTAACAAGGCAATTGCCAAGGGTCTGTCCAACAATGTTACCACCCCTCAGCTAAGGGGAGGGGATGGGTTTGATACGGGGCCTCTGCAGGCCACAGCCCCCCGGGAAGCCCTTGGAATTTTTTTCACAGATGTTTCACAGAGCAATTGATTTATAGGATCCGAATTGGAGTGGAGAAAAATGGTTTTGTGCATGTGTAAGTTTGTGTGTGTGTGTGTATGTGTTTGAGTGAGCGAGGGATCCCGTAAGGGAACTGCGCCTATGTAGGAATGTAGGTAAATTATGGGGACAGGTTGGGCAGTAGAGAGTAAAGTGATGAAAGAGTGGGAGAGAGGAAGAAATAAAAAGAGTGAAAGAGACAGAAAGAGACAAAGAGGAGAGAGAAAAAGTGAGAGAAGGGAGAAGGAGAAAGTGACAGAAGAAAGTGAAAAGAGGGAAAGAGAGAGAAGAGAGAAATCTGGTAAATGGCATTTTTTGTATGATTTGTGGACTGTTAATAAAATTCTCCAACCCATGGGAGCGCTGCAATGCTGCCTCCCCAATCCAAATTTGATTTCCCAAGAATGTGATCTCATGACACTTGTCCACTATTTCTCAGACACCCGCCCTTTTTGCAGCCCTAATTACAAAAGCCCTTCCGCTCCAGTGGAAGCCTCCTTCAACAGCTTTTTCCTATCAAAGACGCTATAACTGTCTTTGCCGATGGGAGCAAACATCGGGGAGCATGTGCCTGGCAGGAGGATGGTACATGGCACACCCAGCTCACAGAGCCACAAAAATCTGCTCAAAGAGATGAATTGGCCGCTTCCATCTTGGCCTTTCAGTTATTTGACAAACAACCGTTTAACTTAATTCTTGATAGTCTTTATGTGACTCAGATTATAACCTCTTTGTATGAGTCTTATATCTCTTTTTCTATTGATTTACAACTTTTGTCTCTGTTTCTCACTTTACAAGGTCTTGTCTCCTCTCGCTGTTATTTTTTCCATGTCTCCCATATCCGAAGTCATCAGCCTTTCCCTGGGCCTCTCCAGGAGGGCAATGATGTTGCTGATGCTGTGGCATCAGCCCCCCACCCCCACCCCATGTCAATGTTTGTTCTGCTATCACACCTTGGGATAGCCACTCTTACTTTCACCAGAATAAAAAAGCGCTCATAAAACAATTTGGCCTTACGTCGGCGGAGGCATCAGCAATCATTCAACAATGCCCCACCTGTAGCCGGCAAGCACATTCCCTCCCGATGGGAGTTAATCCCTGAGGGACAGAGTGTTGCCAAATTTGGCGAATGGATGTTACCCAATATCCTCCATTTGCCCCTTGGAAATATTTACATGTTTCCATTGATACGTATTCAGGCTACATTATGGCATCCCCCCAAAGGGGTGAAGCCACCAAACATGTTATTAATCATTGTATTCAGACCTTTGCATCGCTGGGACGCCCAAAAGAATTAAAAACAGACAATGGCCCCACTTACACAGGTGCAGCCTTTGCTGTCTTTTGTAACCAATGGGGCATTGTGCATAAATTTGGCATTCCTTATAACAGCCAGGGTCAGGCGTTGGCTGAGCGCGCCAACCAGACATTAAAACATGCCCTGGACAGATATATTGGCAATAGGGAAAAATGCCCCCTGGCCTCCCAGCAGTGCAACACACCGGCAGCCCACCATCCTCGGCAGCGACTCGTCATTTTGCAGCTCCACCTACTGCAGATACCTCCCGTCCACCTGTCTACTATCGCTGCTTGCCTGACTTCACCTGGAGAGGACCTGCTGACCTGATTACCTGAGGAAGGGGCTACGCTGCAATCCAACTAAAAGACAAAGTTCTTTGGATTCCAGGATGGCACGTAAGACCATATTTGCCAAAACCACTTACACAACCACCTACACAAACACAGAAGCAGCCTGACCATGACCAACCAACAGGAACCACAGCTTGAGGCTGTCTCTGTCTCTGACCTGGAAAACAGAGCAGAGCAACCTCCACCCTCCACTCCCCCGACCGGCTGCTCCATCTTTCGCCGCAGATCCCCCTACTATGTGTTTGGTTGAATGCTACCTGTTGTCATTATTTGAAACCAGTGTGGAAAAATTACATGATACCGTTCAAACAGTTGGACAAACATATAAGGCCTTGAACTCCTGGTGGGATTGGATGACCTCTTGGTTACCTAATTTTAGCTGGTTGGGAAATACTGTCAAGACCGTTATAACCCTTGTTGCTTTGCTGATACTGTTGTGCTGCTGTATTCAATGTGTACCCTCTTTATTAACTATGTGTAAGAATATACTCTCTAGCTTGGCTCCACAGAAGAACATTCACATTGTCAACCACATGGAGTTACATGAACAGTCAACCCCTTCATGGGGAAAGATCCCTTCCGCATGCCCAGCGATGAAGAAGGAGACGCTGCCTTTTAAAAAACAAAAACAGTGTTGGAATCCATTCCGGGTGTGTGTGTGCAGGGCAGTTTCTGCTGTCTGAAACACACATACACAGGGATGCAAAAACATCGCACCAGAAACATCTTTCTGGCCTAAACGGCCAGGACTCACTATGCAGCCTCATGTAACATGAACTATGTGAGCCAGCTACTCCCACACCTCCCCCTTTCCCCCTCCCAATGCCATGCAGCTTGTAACTTTCTATTCCCCCTTTGCCCACCCTTTGCCATGATGTGATTTTCTATTGGTTTATGTGTAGAATGCTGTGATCAGCCCTGTCAGATGAAGAGGAAGAGTCTTTTGACAAAAAGAAAATAAAAAAGTAGGAGATGTTGTAATATAGTTCCTTGTGTAGGTGTGTGTCCTCCATGGCCTAGTTCATACTGGGGCCTGCAGAGTCACACTGAATCACACAGGAGAAAACAAACTCCTAGAACACCATAACATCTTGATAGTGAATAACATAACATTCTGAGATGTGCCCTACCATTGACGTCCAGGATTTGACCATATATAGACTGAGCAGTAGATTAGAAATTGTACTTTTACAGGCTGTCTTTACGCACATGCTATTGCTCCTCCTGCCTTTGTCCTATCTCAATAAAAGGGGCTCTCAGACCCCCAATCTGGGTCGCTCCATCCCGAGAAAGGTTGTCTCCTGTCTTTTCTCAACATTGGCCTCATGGACGACCCACGGGAACATCACAGATTTTGCCTACAAAAAGTAGCATATTGCTTCTGTATCCAATTATTTTCACTGAACAAATGTTTTGGAGCTGAAGCAGTGACTAATCCCAACTTCTTTTTACATCTCTAAAACAATTACACCGTATGATTTCCAATATTTTTCCCATATTAAATCACATTTTATCATCTTTATATCTAAAGTGTGCCGCAATACTTTTGTAAATTGTTTATGAATATGCATTTCAGAAGTGGTATTCAGCAGGTTCTGACCAGTTCTGGAGGACCTGTAGTGGAAATTTTTAGTAGTTCAGAGAACCGGTAAATACCACCTCTGACTGGCCCCACCCCATCTATTCTCTGCCTCCAGAATCCCAGCTGATCAGGAGGAATGGAGATTTTACAGTATCCTTCCCTTGCCACACCCACCAAGCCATGCCCACCCAGCCACGGCCACAGAATCAGTGGTAAAAAAAATTGAATCCCATCACTGTTTCATTTTATACCAAAACAGTGTGCCTTTTATCTAAGAAAAATGGAGATAGTTATACAAAAGAGTAGGAAACTAAGGCTTCATAATAAAGTAGCTGAGGAATTCTGGGAGTTGAAGTCCATGCCTCTTAAGATTGCTGAACTTGAGAGACACTACTATAAAGTACTGAAGTGCTATTAAAGTTGCTTATTGCTAGTCCTCTATGCTTTTCCTGAAGACCACACAATTATGTTGAGTCATAACAAACCTGCTCAAGACATTAACTGATCTCATATCAGCTGACCTCTATTTATAATTCAGTCCTTCCATACTTTGGCTTTATTTAGATTTCCTTAGATCTTCCAGATCTACAGGTAGTCCTTGACTTACAACCATTCATTTAATGACAGCCTTGGAAAAAACAATGTATTTCCTTAGGGCAGGTATACACTGGAGGAGGAAAGATGAAAGAGAATGTGTAAGTAGTGCGAAAATTCATCAGAAAAGGAATGTGAGGTCATGCAGTTAATATAAAATTAACAATGGGGCAGAAAGAAAAAGATAAGAAGGAAGTTTACTTTCCTGCTGCAAAGCATTTGATTTAAATAATGCCAGAATGCATTTGCCAGAATGGCTGGTGCAGCCGGAGCACGTTTGCGGTAGTGTCTCTTGGTTTTATTTTATTTTATCAATTTTTAGTACTCCCATTGGATCCTTTTTTATTTAACTAATATTTTTCGGAAAAGATAACAGCATAAACCATAACACAGACAAAAGTTTTTCTTTCTGCCAGGGACTAAAAAGACATGGGGAAAAGAAAGAAACGCCATGGCACCAGCCTGGGATCTCTCCCACCAGTGAAAACTGCAAAGCAACCAAGAATTGAGGAACACTTTGCTGCCAAGAGTAAAGCTAACCTCCCCTCCATTTCCAACAATCTTGAGGTGTTAGAACAGGACCTGCAAAGAGATTTGACAAAATAACAGCTACTAGACTTTCCCAATCCAGGGGAGAGGGGGAGCAAACTGACAGCCAGCTGTTCTCACAAACAACTAGTCCAATTACATCCTGTATGGAGTCTGAGATAAGGGCTAAAAAGGCTAAGAACAACAAGCTAATTCAGAGTACAGAGAGTTTACCAGGGGAAAATACAACAGAGTTTATGGCAAAGCAATGCCTTCTCACAGTGCAAACAGTGGTTTCAATATTTGAACAACTAATAGCCATTCAACATGATTTACAGACATTGAGAAAAGATATAGCTGTTTTTCTTCAAGCACAATATTGGGCTCCTTGCACCCCCACTAAAGTTCCTACAGCAGACTTAGTTAAATCCCATGTTCAGGATAAGGAAAAGAGCAAAGAGCCAGGGAAACAGTTAAAGAACCTGCTAAAAAGTGGCAGTCCACTCAGAAAAACAGTCCCTTCCTAGACAAGGCAACGAGAGGGGGATGTATTAATAGAGAAATTTCAGTGGACGTCAGTAAAGCATCTCCCCTCCAATTACAACAATCACATTGCTCACTACAAACACAACAGATTGCTCTTAGAATAAGGTGACCAGACGTCCCGATTTCAGCGGGACAGGCACACTTTATAACAATTTGTCCCGTGTCCCGGGGCATTTTAAAAAAGTCCCGGTTTTCTGGCTTCATGTTGAAAGCCCAGTGGATTTGCTTAAGAAATCCTAACCGGGGCAAGACAAAAGACACTCTGTCTAACTAACCTCTCTCTCTGTCTCAGTACTTTCATTGAAGATATTAAAACGTTAAAGCAAGAAAATGGACCCCACCCCCGCCCCCTTTACCTCATTTTATAAGAAAAAATGATCAAGTACCATAGAGCTCCAGGAAATACTTGGCTAGAAAATCCGTGACTGTTACTTCCTGGATTTTCTGGAGGGGAGGGGCACGGAGGTTGGAGGTCGGAGAAAATGGTGGCAAAGTTTCTTTGAAAAATATTTCCCTGACTAATTTCACCATTTTAAGTTGCTTAGTTCTTTTTATTAACATCTATATCATTCTGGATTGACTTGGAATGCTCACTTGTGCCTGCTGGTAAGTGAACTGGGTTTTTTTCATTTATTTTTTTAATGTATTTTAAAATAATATTTTATTTATTGTGCATAGAATTTTTTAAAATATTTTTATTCTGTGTGGATTCTTTTTTTAAATTGTCTTAGACTATTTAAAAAAGATTCTACCCAAAATAAATTGAAGTGAAACCATTTTAAAAATTCTATGCACAATACTTTGAAATGTTTTACTTCAATTTATTCTGTGTGGATTCTTTTTTTAAATTGTCTTAGACTATTTAAAAAAAGATTCTATCCAAAATACAAAATACCAGCTGCAGTTATTCACTTAAGAACTGTGGCAAGAAAGGTGGTATAGTGACCAAAGTTACAATGGCATTGAAAAAAGTGACTGATGACCATTTTCACACTTAGCGACCGTTGCAGCATCCTCATGGTCACGTGATCAAAATTTTGATGTTTGGCAACAGTTACAATTTATATTTGTAAATTGTAATTATGATTAAATAAAAAAATATTACAATATTATTTTTGCATTGTATGAAAATTTTTCTTGCTTTGTATAAAATTTTTAATCAAGTCCCCCCCCCCCTAGTCAAAGGTGTTCCTCTTTACCAATCTGAAAATCTGGTCACCTTAAACTAAACATTTCTTTTACACAGGTGGAGGTCAATTAGTACCTGCTGTCTTAAAACTTTTTGAGGCCAAAACCTTGAACAAATTCTAAATGGGGCACAAACAGGAATCCTTGCAAAGAAAGACCTGCTAGAAACCATACAAACCAAATTCCTGCGAGCCATCTTAGCTGTACCCAAAGGAACGTCAAATGCCCAGTTAAAAATTGAGACAGGCATGCCTCAAATTCAGGTAAAAGCCTGGAAGATGATGATCATACATTGGCTTAAAATGCATTTCTTTCCAGAGGGACTGTCCCCACTAGTGTTGACTGACAATTTCCCCTCCCCCTGGAAACGGGATTGATCACAAGCTGGACTCTTATGGGCTCCCACTGGTATTCTAAATGTCCCTAGGCTTTGAACAAGCAAAGGAAATAGTAATCAATAGAATGAAGGATATGGAGTTCCAAGAAGAACTAAATAGGTTGCCTCTCCACAGTAGGGATAGAATCAAACAGGGTGTATGGGAATCAGCAAGATATTTAAATGATCTGTTCTTCCCAAAACAAAGAATAGCTTTCTTCAGAGCCAGATTTAACCTTCTCCCGTCAGCACTCCTCCAGGGCAGGTATAAGAGAACACCAATAGCAGAACGGGTATGTAGATGTGGTAAAGGAGGAGTCAAAGATATCTCACATGTTTTATCATACTGTGAGTTATACAGAGCTTATCAGTCAGCATATATTGTCCCCTTACTAGAGAGATTGCCAGGGAGGGCAGACAATTTTTATGTAGGCTTTCTCCTCCAGGACTCAAAGCCGTCTACTGAAGAGACTGCGCCTGCAGGGTGCAGGGGTCTCCACAACCGATGGTCCATTTCACGGTCCAATTCCTAAGATCATGCTCAAGAATGACAACGAGGCTGCGATCTGGGTGAAAATGGCAATCTCTGTTTTTCCAGAGTGCTTTTTTATTGACATACTTGCATAGACTACACCATATATTCCTTAGCCAATAGCAAAGCGCCACACATATATTTTAATTAACTTTCCAATGACTAATTTCAATTATGTACCATTCTACACATTCCTACACAAATTGTTTTTGCTTAAGCTGCGGTTAGAGACTTTAGGTGCAAATTGTTTTTGCTTAAGCTGGGTTAAGCCGGGTTTCACAATGTTTATTTTCCGCTGCCAATTTCCTTAGCTTGTTTTCTCTCATAATTGTTTTCTTGACACGTCAGCCAACTGGCTTTGGTAAATTTACACTAGGTTCTTAATTCAGATAGCTTTGTTCTATCCTTCTTTGGCCTAGCTATTTTACCTAGCCTGTCATGGCGACAGTTTGGTTCCCACAGTCTACCACCCATACAATGGCAAAATTCTGTGTAGCTGCAATGTCCACAAGAAAAAAAATTGTATTGTATTGTATTGTATTTGGTTTATTTGTATGCCGCCCTTCTCCAGGAGGGACTCAGGGCGGCGAACAACTCAGGGGGGAAAGGGAACATAAACAACAGTACACATAATTAAAATACACGAAAATCACACAGCCATACCAGTCGAGAGGGGAGGGGAACTCATCAACCCCAGGCCTGCCGGCACAGCCAGGTTTTGACGGCTTTCCGGAAGGCCTGGAGAGAGGTGAGGGTCCGGATTGGTTACAGAATTATAGCTGTCAACTTGTACCAATTTTTTGGAGATATCTCTAACAATTTTTGGAACATTATATTTACTCACATACTTATCGGCTTTTCACCCACATAAACTACATTGACATTGCAATACCTAGTGATGCACAAATTGAAGATAAACAGCAAGAAAAAATCACAAAATTTCCTTCACTGGAAATTGTGCCAAAAGTTTGGATTTGAGTAAAGCAAAAACCACTGGGAACATCAGGTTCAGAAGGTTTTAGAGAATGAGAAAGTCAAGATCTTGTGGGACTTCAGAATTCAGACAGACAGGCACTTGGCCCACGACACACCTGACATAACAACAGTTGAAAAGAAAAAAGTATGGTTCATTGACATTGCAATACCTGGAGATGCACGAATTGAAGATAAACAGCAAGAAAAAATCACAAAGTACCGGGACTTGCAAATTGAAGTTGAGCAACTGTGGAAAAAGAAATCGTATGTTGTCCCAATTGTAATTGGAGCCCTTGGAGCAATACCCAAAGAGCTACCTCGCTATTTGGAAATTTTAAATTTATCAGACTTGAACATTCTGATTCTACAAAAAACCACCCTACTTGGAACAGCTTATATACTCCGACGTTACCTTAACAGTTCCTAGGTCCTTGGTTAGGACGCGAACTGTTGAGCTACCAACCAGCCCCAAAGGCTGTGAATCTCTCCAAAGATTAACCACATATAACAACAACAACAACAACAACAACATCTCTCTCTCTCTCTCTCTATCTGTCATATATATATCAGCACAAATATAACATATATATATATATATATATATATATATATATATATATATATATATATATATATATATATATATATGTTATATTTATGCTGATAAATAAATAAAGGGAGACTAGTATAGATCTATTTCAAGCTATTTAGCTCTCATCAGCTAGCCATACCCAAGATTTTTTGGGAATCGAACCTGTGCTCTATTGCCTCCCAGGCAGGGAGTTAACCATTTGAGCTACAGAGAACGACTCCTTTATCAGCCAGCCAGGGTGGGAGGTATATACTTAAAGTCACAACCCCTGGTATGCCCAAGTGTGGGAGGAAGGTCACACTTCCACTCTCTGTCATTAGGCTCGTCACAAGAGTCCATCCAGCCAGAAACCCAATATTTTTTACTGTTGCCTTTTTTGTTACATTTGTTATATTTATGCTGATAAATAAATAAAGGGAGACTAGTATAGATCTATTTCAAGCTATTTAGCTCTCATCAGCTAGCCATACCCAAGATTTTTTGGGAATCGAACCTGTGCTCTATTGCCTCTTAGGCAGATGTGTTAACCATTGAGCTACAGAGCTCGACTCCTTATCAGCCAGCCAGGGTGAGAGGTATATATTTAAAGTCACAACCCCTGGTATGCCCAAATATGGGAGGAAGGTCACACTTCCACTCTCTGTCTTCGACTCGTCACAAGAGACCATCCAGACAGAAACCCAATATTTTTTTACTGTTGCCTTTTTGTTACATTTGTTATATTTATGCTGATAAATAAATAAAGGGAGACTAGTATAGATCTATTTCAAGCTATTTAGCTCTCATCAGCTAGCCATACCCATGTTGGGAATCGAACCTGTACTCTATTGCCTCTTAGGCAGATGTGTTAACCATTGAGCTACAGAGCTCGACTCCTTATCAGCCAGCCAGGGTGAGAGGTATATATTTAAAGTCACAACCCCTGGTATGCCCAAATATGGGAGGAAGGTCACACTTCCACTCTCTGTCTTCGGCTTGTCACAAGAGACCATCCAGACATTTATACTTTATTTGTATGCCGCCCTTTTCCCTGAGGGGACTCAGGGCGGCTCACAATTGAAGGGGGGGCGGAGACAGACAAGTTACAAAACATAGAGTCATACACCGTTAAAAACACAACAGTCACATCATTCGAGTGGGGTTACAAGTCATTAGCCCCAGGCCTGTTGGAACAGCCAGCTTTTAAGGGCATTGCGGAAGGTCTGGAGGGTGGTGAGGGTACGAATCTCCACGGGGAGTTCGTTCCAGAGGGTCGGAGCAGCCACCGAGAAGGCTCTCCTCCGGGTAGTTGCCAGTCGACATTGGCTGGCTGATGGAATTCGGAGGAGGCCTAATCTATGCGATCTTATTGGTCTAGAGGAGGTAATTGGCAGTAGGTGGTCTCTCAAGTACCCAGATCCAATACCATGAAGGGCTTTGTAGGTGACAACTAGCACCTTGAAGCGTACCCGGAGATCAACAGGCAGCCAGTGCAGCTCACGGAGGATAGGTGTTATATGGGTGAATCGAGGGGCACCCACGATCACTCGCGCGGCCGCATTCTGGACCAGCTGAAGTCGCCGAATACTCTTCAAGGGCAGCCCCATGTAGAGCACGTTGCAGTATTCCAGCCTAGAGATCACAAGGGCACGAGTGACTGTTGTGAGTGCCTCCCGGTTCAGGTAGGGACGCAACTGGTGCACCAGGCGAACCTGGGCAAATGCCCCCCTAGTCACAGCTGACAAATGATGTTCGAAGGTCAGCTGTGGGTCCAGGAGGACTCCCAAGTTGCGAACCCTATCTGAGGGGTGTAAAATTTGACCCCCCCCAGCCTGAGAGATGGAACACTTGGCCAATTAGTGGGAGGGAAGCACAGCAGCCACTCGGTTTTATCTGGGTTGAGTACAAGCTTGTTAACCCCCATCCAGTCTCTAACGGCCTCAAGGCCCTGGCTCATCACATCCATCACTTCATTGAGTTGGCATGGGGCGGACAGATACAACTGAGTATCGTCCGCATACTGGTGGTATTTTATCCCGTGCCGTCAAATGATCTCACCCAGTGGTTTCATGTAGATATTGAAAAGAAGGAGGGACAGGACCGAACCCTGCGGCACCCCATATGTTAGGGGCCTAGGGGGCGATCTCTGCCCTCCAACTAACACCGACTGCGACCTGCCCAAGAGGTAGGAGGAGAACCATCGTAAGACAGTGCCTCCCACCCCCACCTCCTGCAGTCATCGCAGAAGGATACCATGGTCAATGGTATCGAAAGCCACAGAGAGGTCAAGGAGCACTAGGATGGAGGCATAACCTCCATCCCTGGCTCTCCAGAGATCATCGGTCAATGCAACCAAAGCAGTTTCCGTGCTGTAGCCAGGCCTGAAGCCTGACTGGAATGGATCCAGATAGCTGGTTTCCTCCAAGGACCGCTGGAGCTGAAAGGCCACCACCTTCTCAACAACCTTTCCCACAAAGGGGAGGTTGGAGACTGGACGGTAGTTGTTTAGGACGGCTGGATCCAAAGATGGTTTCTTCAGGACAGGTCTCACCACCGCCGCCTTTAATGCGGGGGGAAAGACCCCCTCCCAAAGGGAAGCGGCAACAACCGCCTGGATCCAGCCCCGTGTCACCTCCCTGCTGTTAACAACCAGCCAGGAGGGGCACGGGTCCAGTACACAAGTGGAGGCACCTACAGCTCTCATGGCCTTGTCCACGTCCTCAGGGGTAACAGCTTGAAAATCAACCCAGCGATGACCTACCAAATTATCCCTTAGTGCCTCGGCTGGTTCTGCAGGATTGGAGTCCAGGTCCGCCCGAAACCGAGCAACTTTGTCCGCAAGAAATTGGACGTAATCCTCAGCTCTACCCTGTAAAGGATCACCCGTATCCCTCCTATTTAGGAGGGAACGGGTTATCCTGAACAGGGCGGCTGGGCGCGACTCAGCGGAAGCAATCAGAGTGGCAATATAAGTTCTTTTTAACGTCCTGATTGCCCGGATGTACTCTCTGATGCAGGATGTTAAAAGTGCTCGGTTCGATTCGGATTTCCTGGATCTCCATTTGTGCTCTAGGCGTCTCTTTCGGTGCTTCATCTCCCGGAGTTCCTCGGTAAACCAAGGGGCCCTCCTGGATCCACTGCCTCGGAGCGGCCGTAGAGGCGCAATCCGGTTGAGAGACTCTGTCGCTGCCGAGTTCCAAGCAGCAACCAGAGTCTCCGCCGGACTGCGGGCGAGAGTATCAGGAATAACCCCAAGCTCTGTCTGGAACCCCAAGGGGTCCATAAGTCGCCTGGGGCGGAACCACCTGGTCGGTTCCTCCTCCCTACAGTGGGGGTTTGGTCTCCGGAAGTCCAGCCTCAGTAGGTAGTGGTCCGACCATGACAGGGGTAAAATGTCACTACCCCTCAGACCAAGATCACAACTCCACTGCTCCGAAAGAAATACGAGGTCGAGCATGTGTCCTGCCGAGTGAGTTGGGCCCCGAATTACTTGGGTCAAGCCCACGGCTGTCATGGAAGCCATGAACTCCTGCGCTCCATCAGAGCGTTCACCGAGCGAAGGCAAATTGAAATCCCCCAGAACCATGAGCCTGGGGAACTCAACTGCCAGCTCGGCTACCGACTCGAGGAGCGAGGGGAGGGCTGCTGCAACGCTGTTGGGAGGTAGGTACGTTAGCAGCAAGCCTACTTGACCCTTGAGGTCCAACTTCACCAGCAGGGACTCACACCCGACAAGCTCCGGAGCAGGGATCCTACAAGGTACTAGGGACTCTCGGATAACAATAGCCACACCCCCACCCCTTCTCTGGGCCCGTGGCTGATGAAGCACCTGAAAGCCCTCTGGGCACATCTCTACGAGGGGGACTCCTCCCTCCGGGCCCAGCCAGGTTTCAGTAATACATGCCAGGTCTGCCCTCTCGTCTAAAATTAAGTCCCGAACGAGAGGAGCCTTATGAACTACAGACCTGGCATTTAGCGACAGCAGCCTGAGACCAGGGTCCTGATTACTCACGCCATCTGGCCTTGGAGTGGGGCTCATAGGGCCGGAAGGAGGGATCTCTGTGATGTAGCGAGCCCTCCTTCCCCGGTAATGGCCAGCCCTAAAGTCCCCGCCATATCTGCCCCTCCATGTTAAGACCGTAATGCTCCGGCCCACTCCTGTGTCCGTAGTCCCTCCACCCACCCCCATAACCCCTGCATGCTCCGGCAGGCCCTTCGAATCAAACATCCTGAGGCTGGGATTGGGCCCAAGGCCCCCCTGATACTTCTGCAGAGCACTCAGCACAGAGGGTACCTGGACAAGGTCCCAGCCTACTCAGACATACACAATCACGGGGCCATTCACTCCCCACTAACAATTTAAAACACAAAAAGTTACAACAATAATAGAGATTAAAAGAGTGGGCACATACAGCAACAATCACACCATTCACACCTTGTTCATAAAATGCGGAGAGACTAAAAATTGCGCAGATCTAAATGGAACAATGTGAGAAGGGGGAGGGAGAGGTACTCCGCTCCTCTCCCTTCCTATAGCAATTAAATTGACCAAGATGGTTGAAAACCCAGCCACAATCCACAGATGGTATACAGAGGGTGAGGGTAACGTTTCCCCCCTCTAGTAAAGCTGAAAAAGGTCCCAAATGTCTAAGAAAGTAATGTGAAACCGGGAGTCCTCCTACGCCCAGATGTTTAGAGGCCCAGCTGGAAAAGGGCCAAATGGCCAACGGGGGAGATAAACTGAGGCTCCCCACTGTCAATAACAGGCAGTAGAAAAAACTCTTCAAGTCCACCAAGGGAAAAATCCACCCAAACAGGGTTCTGCAGAAGATGATGATAAAGTTAATACAAGGGCTGAGTTGCAGAGGGAGGAGGAGGGAGGGGGGAGGGCGTCTGGAAGGGCTATGGGGGCACCTGAATTCAGGATGAAAAAGTCTAACAGCCATCTTAGTCTCGCAGATGAGCATTAAGTTTAAGCCTTCCAACTCTGACTTAAGTGATGTTAAAGTGCTTAATGCTTAGTAAATGATGGTAAAGTGCTTGTTAAAATGATGGTAAAGTGCCAATAAAGCCAGTATCTTCCTCTCTGTGCTCTCAATGTTCCCCTCTCAGCCCTTCAGCAAAGCAATCTCTCAGTAAGGCAACCCCTCCTCAGTCAGCTCAGGAACTCCAGGTGCCTTCCGTATCCTCCAAACCTGGTTAATCTGCAAGTCACCCGTATTGCCTCCGTGGGGGGGGGGGAGAGTCCGTTCGCAGTCTCTGTGGGGGGAAAGAGGAGGGGGGAGCTGTTCGTATGCTTCTTCCCCAGCACCTCCCCGGGCTCAAAACAAAGCACAAAAAGCACAGCAGTTCTTTCGGTTGCAAGCTGCCCGTATTGTCTCTGTGCCTCCGTGGGGAGGAAAGGTCGTTCACAGTCTCTGGGGGGGGGGAAGAGGGGGGGAGCCGATCATAATCTCTCGCTGCCACTCACTGCCACTCGAAACAGTTGCTCTGTCTGGGGCTGTCAGGGAAGGCTTCTCGTTAATAATCACCGTTCCCTGCTCCTCTCAAGTTCTTCTTTCCAGGCTTAACTCCTCCGGCATCAAATTACAACAGAACTCGGGTTATCAGCCAGGTTGTTTGTTCTTCACACCCGAGCGAAAAGCTCAAGCAGCCATCTTCCTCACATGCGCAATGCAAGCAATGACTGTCATGCAATCTTCCGCCACCCAACCCACCTGGAAGTGCTCGCGCTCCAGACCTGCAACTCTATACGAAAGAAGATCCACCTGACGGTCCAAATCGAGGGGGTGCCCTGCCAGATGGAAGTTGATACGGGCTCCGCAACATCCATCATGTCCTGGAGCACCATAAAGCGTTTATTACCTAAACTGTCAAAACATCACCTGCAAAGCTGCAACTTAACTCTAAGAGACTATCAGGGAAATGTAATCCCTATCACCAGCACCAGAACAGTGAAGGTCCAGTTCAAGGGTTTCACAGGTCGGATGCCTGTGATAGTGGTGGAAGGAGCATTGCCCAGCCCCCTGGGCCTTGATTGGTTCGATGCCCTGGGCCTCCAGATCAGCGGCATCCAATGCGTGCAATCAGCTGAATTGGACATTTTAGTTAAAGAGTTTTCCGCCGTTTTTGACAGTCAGCTGGGCACATACAAAGGGACTCCGGTTTCTTTCAACATTGATCCACAGGTGCCGCCCATCTGCTTGAAGCCACACCGGGTACCTTTTGCGCTGAAGCCTAAAGTCGACGCTGAGCTGGATAGGCTCATCGCCCAAGGGGTCCTGGAGCCAGTGGACCATGCGAGGTGGGAGACCCCTATTATAGTGCCCATGAAGCCTGATGGGAGCATAAGGATCTGTGTGGATTACAAATGCTCGATAAACCACACCCTGCCATCCAATGCCTACCCTGTGCCAGTGGTGCACCATCTGCTGCACACCTTTGGCAAAGGTACCATCTTTGCAAAGTTGGACTTGGCCCAGGCCTACCAGCAACTGCTGGTAGATGACACGGCAGCTGAAGCACAAACAATCATCACTCATCGTGGTGCTTTCAAATGCTGTCGCTTGCAGTTTGGGGTCAGTATTGCCCGAGGTTTATTTCAAAGTTTAATAGAGCAGTTGCTCCATGGACTCAAAGGTATCGTCCCCTACTTTGATGACATCCTCATTTCTGTGACCAGCCATTCCAAACCTATGACCAGGCTCCGTGCAGTGCTGCACCACTTCAATCAAGCTGGTCTGAAGGTCAAGCACGAGAAGTGCCAGATTGTGGTGCCCCAGGTTGAGTTCCTGGGGTACCTCATCGATGCCACCAGCCTTCACCTCACTGCTGCCAAGACCAAGCAATCATGGAGGCCCCTACTCCAACAACGAAAGCTGAACTCCAAGCCTTCCTTGGACTTTTTAATTTTTACGTGCTGTTCCTGCCACATAAGGCATCTATGGCAGAACTTCTGCATCGCCTCCTTGACAAAACGGCCACATGGACTTGGGGCAAAAGAGAAGTCGTGGCTTTCAAGGCAGTCAAACACTTACTATCTTCCAAGGCAGTCCTCTTGCAATACAACGAGCAGTTGCCATTGCTCCTCGCTTGTGACGCTTCTCTGTACAGGGTAGGCACTGTACTGTGCCACCAACTGTCCAATGGCACCGAAGTTCCACTGGCATTCTTCTCTAGAACCCTGTCTGCCGCTGAAAGAAACTACGGACAGGTGGACAAAGAGGCATTGGCAATTGTTGTGGGGGTGAAACGTTTCCACCACTACCTCTATGGCCGCCAGTTCCAAATTGTAACTGACCACAAGCCGTTGCTGGGCCTGTTAGTCAGCGACAAGCAAACGCCACAAATGATGTCCCTGCGAATGACTCGATGGATTGTGTATTTGGCTGCCTACAATTACACCTTGGTATACCGCCAAGGCAAGCAAATCACTCACGAAAGAAAGAGTGGGGAGGGGGAGAAAAAGGCAGAGGGAGAGAGAGACAGAAATTTCTCAAGCTCCTTTGGGCTGAGAAGAATTGCTGCAAAACTGTGTTTCCTGAAGTAGACCACCAGTCTCCTAAACAACTGAAAAAACGATCCAGTAAAAAGAAAGGCAACCAAAAGAACAACATGCAAACAAAAGCAAATAAAACCCCCAGGAGCAAAACAAATGTGTGCATTGTTCAATGAACTGTTAAATTGGACATGCCCACCCAGTCACATGACCACCTGGCTTTGCCCACTCAGCCAGTCTAGCCCCCCCAACAGTCTGAGGGGCCATGAATTGGCCCCATTAAAAAAGCTTGAGGACCCCTGGACTAAAGGATGGCTACACTTTTAATGGAAATAGTAGATAATCTTTGAAAACTAAGCTGCAAATCTCTTATTTATCCTTAATTCCTGGACAATATATATAAAGGCATGTTCTTCACTATCACTGTGGATGTCTACAATGAAAGCATATTCTGATTAAGTCATTCTGTGAGGGAGATAGGTGGTTTCTAAATTCAGGTAGATAGGCAGGCAGGCATCCACTGACTCTTTACCTAAGACATCTATCAGAATTGTATAGATGTGAAGGTAAAAATAATTTGATGTATTCAGTTGATAAGAATCTATTAGCCAATGTTCCTTGACAGAAAATATTTAGAACAGGAAGATCTAAACTGATGTTATTCATCAGTTTTTCTTTAGTAATAAATATGGTCTTTAACCAATAGTTCCCAGGTGTGCTTTGACACAGTAGATACCTCAGAGCCTTAAGCTGCCAACTGCCTTCTAGAACCATCTCCCTCAACGACCATTGGAAATAGAACCTCAAGAGAAACAACAGAAGGTGTATTTATGATTTTACACATTATGTCAGTTAAACTAAAGGAGCCACATCATGTTATTCTCCCTGTTAGTGAAGTTTTGGCTGTCCCCCATTATGGCAGTTGACTCCTGGCCATGCAGCTACAAGCAAACTGTTTATTCAGTTGAGTCTCAGCATTTGGTCTCATCACCATCAGGTATGCTGCTTAATTTCAGCCGCAATCACCCTTATATATTGCATCACCCATGTGGAAATCATTTTTTTCTTGGTATTTCCCCAGCTCTTTATCTTGGAGAAAGGTTATTCATCAGCTTTGATATGTTTGACAGCAGCCTTCTTCCTCTAACCATCCCTGATGGTTTTACAAGGTCACCTGCCATTGTTAGTGCTGCTGCCTTTGGGCAGGATACGATCGTGGCAGTGGTGAATGGCGCCGTCTTTCTCTATCTCTATGCTACATGGAAGAGATGGCTGCATTCAAAGGGGATTACTCATCCAGTTACTGATCTTGCAAGCTACACATGCTGCTTTGCTCTAAATGATCCTGCCTGTGACAAAATCAATGAACTTATTCTGGCATATCACCCAGGCAATTTGGTTAGCAACAGTGAGATCTTTTATTCACAAAATGGGGGCTACATATTTGAATCTTTAAAAAGTAGACCATTGAAGGATGGCATTCTACTCGGCATCTATGTTTTTGCTTCCTCATCAAATTTTGGAATGCTCCTCCAGGATGCCAGTGATACAGACACTGCATACTTCATACATGGAGATGTTGAATCCATAAAAAATGAAACAGGAGCATCCTTTAAGTCAACATTCTCAGGTTATCAAATTGAAAGCACACTCCCCCCTGGTATGAGAGGTTTTATCTTGCTATGGACTAACAAAACATTTATGAGCTCCTGGAATGATGGATTGACTACAGATATTATTACTGTGAGTAACACACACAGCTATCCTAATAAAACTCTTCCAGAAAATATTTGCTTTGTAGCTACCACTAATAATGAACTTGCACTCCTCACTAAGACTCAGCTTTTCTACGGAAACTTTGACATGGTTATTAGAAGCGTGGTACATTTGGGAGACAAAACTCTTTCCTCAGCCAATGTTTCTTGTGAAACTATGTTATTTGAAAATATTGGAATACTTAGCATCATCCATCCAATTCCCGGCAATGCATCCAATTACTATCATTTTCAAAAATGCATCATCAACATCCAGGAAAAGCTCATGACTGTGAAACCATTACCGCGACACTGTCCAATGGAGATCCTCACGGGTGATTTCCATAACAGGATGTATTATATTGATACAAAGCAGCAGCTTCATTTTAATGCCACATTTGTACCAAAGCCAGGGACTAGTGCTTATCCATTTGTAATGGTGACCAATCCAGGAGTACTGGTATTCGAGGCACATATTATGGAGGATGGCTACACCTTTAATGGAAACCCTAAATACAGCTTGAAAATTAAATTAGAAGAACAACCACAATTAACAAGTATGATGGTAGGAAAACAGAACTCAACACTCTTAAAGTTGTCATCTATTACTGTGGACATCTATAACAAAGGGCTATTCTGTATTGACATGTATCCATTGACAGCTCTTATTGCAGTGGACTGCCCACCTAAGAAACACATCAGAATTTTAAGGACAACAACAGGTTGCAGTAAAGGTCTCTTTGAACCAAGACTACTACAGAATTTTGTTTATTCAATTGATAAGAATCTATATGATCCTTTGTTCCTTGGTAGAAAAAATTTAGCACAGGACAATCTTAATGTGACCTATCAATATGACACTTGGGGATGTCCTATTCTCTTATATTATGATAAGCCGTGGCTTCCAAAACTTGAATTATGGAATGACGATGAATTTGTGGAATACGTTTCTGCGGATTTTGTACTATATGAAATAAATGGAATGCACAATTATGATTATCTCTTGACTGAAATAGAGGCCAATTGTTTGTCAGAGGCCCAGAACTGGACCAAACAATTAGCAATTTTTCCAGGCTCTCCACACATTGCATGGACTAGATATACTTATGAGAGTTGCAAGAACCCCAAAGGAAACACCTCTTTGCCATCAATTAAGTCAAAGTACCAGGTTTTAAACAGGGATGAAGGAAATAGAATACTTTTTCCACAGTACAATGGATTTTATGTCTTCAGAGCTATTGTTGTAGATAGACTATATAGCTATTGTGACTTTACCACAGTTTTCAGTGTGTACGTTCATGGAGCCCTCCCAAAATCTAAAGTCAGTGTTGGGAAAGCACTAATTAGTTTTCTTGTTCTCATATTTGGCACAATGCTGATGGTTTATTTTTTTCTTAAATTACTAAAGGAGTACTCAAGAATGAAATAAATTTAACCATCTCATTTCACAACTTACTGTAGAACAATAAATGTGGGTGTAATTATACTAAGATTTTTTTTCTTTTGCTATTTGGTTTGAAATAAGAATATGTTCTAGTAAATGTTATGTTGTATATGTGCATGTATGTATGTATTCTGTTTCTCTCATTTCATCAAATTATTTTCAAGAATATTTATTATATTAATGCTCAAATGAATAATCATCTCTTTAGGGCCATTGATAAAAATTGACAATATGTTATGTTAATTTTATTTCCTCTTCATTTTAGTGGCTGACAATGGCCTTATTTGTTTGTATTTTCCTCACCTCCAAACCTTAAATCTTGCAAGAACATATGTTTCAGGTGGGACATGGTTATTGAAATTGGTTAGTCTGTGCACAAAACATTTGGCCAGCCTGATACCTTCATTTCAGAGTTTAAAAAAACGACAGTGGGGAATGTAGTGAATAAGATGCACAATGTTATTTTATTTATTTTATTTACAGCAAATCTGTTATAAATATTATACATTTCTTGAAAAGCTTAACTTTCTTTAAAAAAAACCAGATCAACTGAATTGCTCTAGTTACATAATAAAGTGAATGAATTTAAAGACAAAACATTTCTTTGTTTGAAACAGTGCATTTGGTTCTGAGATGAATGAGAAAATATTCAAACTGCTGTCAAAAATTGTAGAATAAGTGGAGTTATATATGCAATTGCAATGAGAATTGCTTAACAGTATGAGGCAAGTCTCAAATTCAACTTTTTAAAAATTGAAAATGAAAAAGAAGAATTGGACTGGAATAAATTGGATCCTAGTTAACTTCACAGAAACAACATGATATAATTATCAATCTATGGCTTACTCAAAAAAGCCAACAAGTAACTTTTTTTCCTAAATTGCCATCTAATGCAGCCACAAAAATTAACACATGCTGTACATTTTTTTCAGCAGTAAAGATGTCAGAGGATTTCCCAATTTTGTTCTTAAGAATCTTAAATGTTACGTGGTTATTTCCATTTAAAATGAAACATTTTTAAAAAGAAAGAAACGGAATTCAAGATGCCTGGTATTATGAAACAAAAATAGGCATGTAATATTATGTGGAAGATTTATCTACAACTTTTTAACAGGTTATATGCCAAGGTTGCAAGTTCAAAGAAATAACAGCACTTTGTTTTGTTTTTAAAACAAACCCATAAGTCAAATATTGTTAATAATGATCAAGGCTGGCACTGAATTCTGTTGACTTGTTTCAAATAAAGTAACTTGATGGGAAAGCTTGGCAAATATTCGTGGGGTTCCAAGATTATACACTCCAGTATGAACAAAGCAAGCCTTTAATTGAAGGCTAGATAATTCATAAGCTTTTAGCTGAAGCTTGTATTGTGTTTGCCCAAGCCAAGTAAACGAACCATGGATTTCAAGAGCTTCTGGACTGGAAAAGAGAAAGTACAGGGGTCACAATTTCTTCCTGCTTATACCCTTGTTCTAAACAATGTATTATTTGATCTCAACATATCATTTCTGGATGTTAACGAGAATTTTATGTAAAATATTGGCACTTGAGTATAAAATTATAAATTGGAAAATTGTATTACTTAAACCTATAATACTACCCTAACCTTCTATTAACATGAAAAAAGGTTTTAAGCATCTCGGGTCAGGCCAATAGCTTCATGCTGACATCATGCAGAGTTATTTAGGTTATCAGTCAATAATTCTTAGTTCTGACTAAACATGCCCCTTCTGGTACTTCACCAATCTGAAACTTGTAAAACCTTTAAACCAAAAACAAATTAGAAATATGCTTTGATAAGCTCTGATATTTAAATTTCTTAGACAGGATATAATATTCTAAAGAATCTTCTCTAGGAATCTAATTCAAAGAATCTTCCCAAGTATAAATGGCTTATAAGCTGTAAAAATTACCTTGTTGTTTTATGTCGCAGATCAATTATCACATCAACATCAGCTTCAGAACAATTTGAAAGTAGAAGAGTAACTGGAACTATACAAAGGCTGGAAATAAAATTTGTATCAATTGCAACTAGATCAACTGATCAGTGAATCAATTGTAGAGCACAATCATCCTTGCTTTTTTTAAAACAACAACACTGAAATATGCTAGTTTTAAACAGAGTATATAGCTGCAGTCAACTGCTAAACAAAAATGGACCATCTGGAAAAAAGTAGAATAGCATGTTCTGCTTTCAGGATAAATGGAAATATATTTTATTTGACAGGACTCGTTAGAATTCCAATTTGAAATATAAATCAAATATCAACTTGCACATCTCTTTTAAACAACATATGTTAGATTTAGGAATCGTTATTTGTGAAGGGAAGGGCTTCTTACATTGATAGAAGGAATTGAGATTAATTAATTATTTTCCATTGGAAAAAAGGATAGGAAAGCATTTTTTGCTTACTCTCCTTAAATACCTAGTATAATTTACCATTCGATCCCAGAAAGCCTCTCTTGAGTAGTTTCTCAGAAGGCATAGCACTACAGTGGCAAAAAAAGAATCTGAAGCAATTATTTCTATTGAGAAAAAAATTCTACTGGATGCAACTTTGGATCCAACCCAGCGGTGGGATTCAGTCAGTTTGTACCACTTCAGAAGAACCGGTTGTTAACTTTCTGAACAGTTTAGTGAACTGGTTGTTGGCAGAAATCATTAGGGCAGAGAACTGGTTGTTAAATTATTTGAATCCCACCACTGATCCAACCCACTGACTATAAGCCTCCCAAGAGTACTTCTGTCTTACATTTATACAAAGATTGTGTCAATTACTGTTAAAAATCATACATGAAAATTATTTCTTAAGGGAAAGATAGGGAACAGAATAGCTAAAGCTATGAATTCTTAAAAATTAGGATTTCAAGATAACTTCATAAAATATCATGAAGGTTTCAATGCAAGAGCCCAAGAAAATAATTTCTTGTGGACTTTCTTGTTAGGTGTTCTGTGTTGTTTCAGAAAGTAATCGAGCTATAGCGGAAGTTCCCAACCTTTTCTATACCCGCACCCATAGAAAGCTTCCGATATATTCTCTAACCCCTTAAAAAAGTAAATAATTATATACATATAATTATGCATATATACT
The DNA here is from genome assembly GCF_051295495.1 of Thamnophis sirtalis. NCBI lineage: Eukaryota > Metazoa > Chordata > Lepidosauria > Squamata > Natricidae > Thamnophis > Thamnophis sirtalis. Next base: position 145,269,474 of record NW_028261382.1, on the reverse strand, counting down.
ATATTTTTGAAACTTCTAAACCCAAGTTTTCGCACCCCCTGGAATATCGTCTTGCACCCCCAGGGGGTATGTGAAATAGAATTTGAATCCTGCAGAAAACAAACTTCATTCTTTCCATCTCATCAGCAGAGATTTACTTCTTTAGCTATAGTCCCCAAGCAAATTACTCCCTAAACAAATGTATTTGTTCCTGTTCAGTGGAGAAAATAGGCTTCACTTTTAGACTTGTATAAATAATATTTTATGCTTTGCAGTGGAAGGTTATAATGAGTGCCATATTCATATTTCTAAAAAAGGAAGGAAAATGGATGGAATAGTAATGCTGGTTACAGTCTAGAGTAAAAAGAAGAAATATTCAAACCTTTTCTGATTAAAGGAGTGATTAAATGTTTCAGGATAATGAAGACTAGTTTTAATAAGATTGGAAAATTGTTCCACAGATGGTCTTGATGATACCGTTGTGTTTTCTTGGCGAAAAAGATTTGAAAGGCCTATTTCTTTGGATTCCTGTAACATCAGAAGTATTCAGAAAATATTTAGGTTCAAGAAACACTTGGAATTCTGTATATGACAAATAGCTTATACCATATAAATGAAAGAAAAAGTCAGTCAGTGGGTTGTACTTATGAATCAAGTGCAGCAGATAAAAAATACAAAAAAAATGTGCAAGATATCTGATGACATAATTCCAGAGAATTTATAAGGTACAAAACACTTAAAATTCAAATTATTTTGAAAATGTTTCAAGCACAAGAGTTCCGTTTCACTCTTTTAAGATTGAAATACTTTCTGAATGATCAAAGTAGCCTGTTTCTAATGTGAAAAAACACAGACAGTAATTTGAAACATTCCCCCCCCCCCCCAATTCTTCTATACTTATGATTATACCAAGGCGTAATTTGGGATAATTTTTCATATACATATAGTCCTTGAGTTACAACAATTGAGTCCAAAATTTCTGTGCTAAGCAAGACAGCAGTTAAGTGAGTTTTGCTCCACTTTACGACATTCCTTGCCACAATTGTTAACCGAATCACTGCAATTGTTAAGTTAGTAACATGGTTGTTACGTGAATCTGGCTTGTCTATTGACTTTGATCGTCAGAAGGTCACAAAAGGTGATCACATAATCTTGGGACACTGTAACCGTCATAAATATGAATCAGTTGTCAAGCATCTGAGTTTTGATCAGGTGACCCATAGGGATGCTGTCACAGTTGTAAGTGTGAAAACCATTTATATATCCCCCTTTCAGTGGCATTGTAACTAAAACAAACAGTTAAGTCAAGGACTACCTGTACTGTTCTTAAATTAGCCTTTGCTCAATGTTAGTATTATAGTGCAGTTCACCGACAAAAGGGCGACCAACAAAAGCGCGCCCGACTAAACTGCGGTGACAAAACCGCGAGTTCTAAAACGCACCGATGAATGAGCGCTGAATCGCGCCGACAACAGCGCGCCGACAGAATTGCGCTGTAAACCTAAATCCAACCCTAACGCTAACCCTAAACCTAACCCTTACCTTAACTTAAATTGCGCTTCTGTCGGCACGCCATTGTCGGCGCGCTGTTGTCGGTGTGTTGATGATGTCGCGGTTTTAGCGACACGGTTTTGTCGGCATGCTTTTGTCGTGCACGCTTTTGTCGGGCCACGTTATAGTGCAAGTGCAAATACTTCATACATTCACTTTTTGTCCATTTCACGTGAAAATATTTCCATGTGGAGACTAAACGTTTTAAAAATAACATGGATGCTTTTTGAAGTAGAGGGTAATGAATTGAGAAGCCAAATTCATTAACAATGTAATTATTCAAATGCAAGCTATTCACAAATACAGAACAAACCGTCATCTTGTGATGAAAAATATTACACTTTGCTCATGCCCTTGCCCCATGACTATAAAAAGCGTCATTTTTTTTCTTATGTTGCAAGTAACTAATCAGAAAAATAAACCATGTTTAGTACTATACAAATGTATTTCCCTAGAATTTCAGTACCTGCTCCAGGTCCTCCCAATCAGAATTCCCAAGTATTTTTTTAAAGCCCTATGAAACATAAAAATAGATTACAGTAAGAAGCATCAAAGTATAGACTATATTGTTATACAGCAATGAAGATCGTAGTGGAACATTTGCAAAATAAAATGCATTTTCTTAAACTTGACTAAGAATTCAACATCTGTAAGTGAAGAAAGCAATATATGGCTTTCCAAACCAAAGAAATAAGCCTCAATATTTCCTAAGCATATTCCTTCCTGTGTCCCTCCAGAATTGTTGAAATCAATTCACAACAATGGGCCCTTATACCTGCAATCCTCTTTACTCATAAAAGATCATATAGCATTAAGATTAGGCCTTCCAATCAGCCTCTTTCACAAAAGGAGGAACAAACCTCAGTCCAATTATAGAGATATCAATGTATTGGTTGTCTTAAGTAAACTTTATATAACATTATCTGAATTAATTCTGAAACCAGCTGGAGAGCACAGCTCTTGTAGATGAACAGAAGTGATTTAAGTCAGAATGAGTAATGATAAATGTATGCCTGATTCTATATCTTATTTTAATTCCAATATATTTTAAAATATAAACATACACTTTTGAAATATAAACATTCACATCAATCAATCCAACCTTGTCAGTCTTTCAAGACTTGGTTCTTTCATCTGGCTTGGGGTTGGGGCATATGTCAAAGCTATAGTTGTGCTGATAGCTGTGGTAATGTTTTCTACCTTGGTTGCCAATTTGAATTTATTGTGATATTGGCTTTTGTTATGATACTGTCATTTTAAAAAAATATTATCTTCCCAGAGATATGATATTGAGATGAGCAGCCATGTCGAGATCATATCTATATGTGAGACGCTATATAACTTCTGTAAACAGTATCAGAACTAACTGAAAGGAAAGTCCATGCAAGAAATTTAAATCATCATCCATGCCTATCCAGTACAGATAATTATAAGAAGCCTCTCTTCTATTAATTTCTATATGAACACACTGCTGTAAGTTACTAACCTAGGCATAATTTTGCTAAGTTGTCTGAGAAAGGTCTATCAGTTTTATTATGTAAGGCCATACAATGTTACTTTGATACTGCACTGATTCAAAACTTGTCAAATTTGGTACTTAACATATTTTGATGCAAAAATGTTGCCCCAGTATTCATTTGTTTGGTACTTGACTATCATGGCCCCACTGCAGCCTGGTTTGGAGGAGGAGGAATTGGAACTGTGACCATCCAACAGGGATGGCACATCTCCCCTGACATGTTTGGAGAGGCCAGGGGCTGAGCACAATACTGTCCCGGGTCCCTTAGCCATTGCGGGATGTGGTCAACCAGATGGAGAGCTGCCTGCCTGCACAGACACAGGGGAGGATTGACTGCTGACAGGCAGTGGTGCTGATAGGCAGCCGATCTCTGATGAGGAACAGCTTGATCCAAGGGCAAAGAATGCGGAACGTAGGCAAGCCCAGAGAAGGGCTACAAGAGTACTCAGGAGGAGGTCATCCCACTCTTCTTCACAAGGAACACCTGGAGAGTAGAGTAACTTAAGAAGATGCTGTGGGGCGTTTGTCTTTCCTAGGAACAAATGTTTCCTTTGGCTTACATCCCCCCAGCTATGACTCGTGCCTGTTGCTGTTTGTCTTGCCTCACTTGGAAGATTGCTCTTTGCCTTTTGTCTTGGACCTAGCCCTTCTCTTGTGCACTGCTTTTGGCTTTTGTTTTACTTGCCTTTGGAACTGCTTCTTGCCTTGGACCTTCTCTTTGCCCTAAAGATTGCCATTGTTTTGTGCCTGGACTCTGCCTTGGAACCCTGGATCTTGCCCTGTGAGTGTGCTCCTACTCTGTAGGCTTTATTTCAGAGATGGTATGCTGCCGGTTCGCACCGGTTTGGGTGAACTGATAGTGGCGGTGGCGCAAGACTCCGCCCACACATCCAGATGTCATCAAGGACCTTCTGCGCATGCACACCTGGGTCATCAAGGACCCAGGTGTGCGCACTCCTGCTACCGAACTGGTAGTGAAGATAATAGGATACCATTACTGCTTTATTTGTATTATAAGAACTGTTGTTTGGGGGCACGAGGAGGCTGCCTTCAGGGTAGCGTGGGGTTGAAGCCTTACAGGTCATTGGACAGCTGTTTGCTGGGATATTTGTTGAGGGAAATAAAAGACACTCTAGAGGCCTGCCTTGCCTTGAACCACCTGGGTCATAACATTGACATGCTACAAAAGGAAGTGGGAAATAGCTGCAGAGGGCAGACAGAAATTTGGCCATGTTGGAAAGGTTGCTGCAAAAGGAAGTGGGGAACAGCTGCAGAGGCAGTCAGCATGTCGGCCAGGCTGGGAAGGTCAGTTTATGACATAATTCAAAATGTTTCCTAGCATGATGTTTGACTGTGCTATGCACTTCAATATGGGCTATTTTCAAGGGACATACATTTCGCAATATATCCCAACTTTTTCAGTGAAAACAACACATTAGAAGTTCAGTCAGTATTGAAGGCACCAAGGAAAGCTTGACTCAAAAGGTCATGGGGAGAAGCTAGCATCATAATGGTATGACAATGCTTTTGTCATGTTGATGTAAATGCTGGACCCTGCAGACTTCTCCTCAAGGTATTGAGACTAAAAGTCAAGAATCCTGGGGAATACATTTCCAACACATAAGAAGATAGTGCCCTGGTAAAGCTGTTCTAACAAGCTGACTTTTCTCAGAGGTGAAATTCATTTCCACCTAGTGCTTCAATTTTCATTTGTGCCTGTTTTGCAGTGGTCTTGTCAAAGAAGTTACTATTTTTAACTTTACATTAAGTTCTTAAACATTATTTATATTTTTGTAATCCTTAATATAGTCTGAAAATCATACAATATGCAGTACCTGAAAAAAATATCTGATTTTAGCAGATATTAGATTTTAGAAATCTAATATACCAGTGATTTGCAAAACAAGACAGAATAGAATAATAATTATTTGGAACTCTTTTTCTTTCTTTTACACTCAAGTGTTGTTTTACAATATTCGAAATATTTTACTTAATTTAATGTATTGAGTTAGACAAAATCAGAAGTGAAATTTTCCATGATACCTGCTTTTGAGGTAAAGAAAATGCATCTTTTCCAACTGCATTAAGGCAGACATGATGCTGGCCTTCCAAAATGAGTTGCTTGTTATCTTCTACAACATATGCCTGTCGGAGGATAAAGTTGAAATAGACCATAACATGTTAGATTCTGCAATACATTGGGTATAAATGTGTTTTCCCCACAGATATTATGTACAATAAGTATTTACAAAAATAATAAACAAATAGAATCCAACTACAAAACATATTATTTGCTTCAGGATTTTATTGAGTTTTACTATTATTTTTACGATTATATTACCTTCATGCAAATTTTAAAAAATCTGCTTCTGGAGTCATCTTATAAATGTATATAAACAGTAACAAGTGTTTGTAAAATGTGTTCAATGTTATTTTACAAAGAAACATATTCAGATAAAAAAGATATAATAGTAAAAAAAAAATTCCAAAGACCTTGTGTCTACATATGCTTTCCATACCTCATCTATTATTTAAAAAGCCTTTACAGTCATAAGTAATTTAGGACCTGATTATCCAAGAATATGCCACTCCTTTTATGAATCCTACCTGGATATTAAGTTCCAGACAGGAGGAAAAGGAGGCACTGCTAAAAATGGTCGTGCTGACATATCTATCACATTGGAGGTTTCCTGCAGTCCTATTCTCAGGTAATAAAATACAGTCCATTAGAATTTGAGTTTAAGCCACCATTTTCTCAACATTTAGAAAATCTGTAAAGGTGCATCTCTTTCACAAGATTTTTCATTGTTAATCAATTTTAGTAGTATTTTTCATGTTTCCCTCAACTTTTCAGACTGTGGATATGTTTGCATATTAAAGTTTGAATGAGAAGGTGGGGTATATATTTAAAAAATAAATACCTTGCCTTGTAAAGCTAAAATCTGATCATGAGAACTAGATTTCAGTGAAACCCTAGTTGTCCTGAATAGAGAGCAACAAACTGGATATGAAATCATAAATGCAAATGGATTTAGACTACAAAGAGGCAAAATTAGCAAATCAGTATAGGTACTATTCAATCCATTCTAAAAAGGCTGCATACACATGGATTTGTCAGAGAGGGGTGCAAATCCCGGCACTACCGGTTCTCTCATGCTCGCGCGCATCCAGATGGGTGGGTGGAGCCTCCCGCCACCGCTGCCACTACCGGTTCGCTTGAACCGGGCCGAACTGGGAGCAACCCACCTCTGATCTACATGCTTCAACATTCAGTTTTATGGACTTGAGTTGGAATATTTAAATGGAAAGTTATTTTACCGTAAAACATTACAATTATCTGGAACTAATCAAGAAGATAGGGTGTTGCCATGATGGTGAACCTATGGCATGCATGCCACAGGTGGCACATGGAGCCCTCTCTGCGGGAATGCGAGCCGTCCACCATGCATGCGCGTGCAATCCCGCGTCTGTGTATGCATGCACATCTCTTGCATGTGCGGCAGAGACCCAAAAATCAGCTGGCTGGTTGAGGCACGCGCGTATGCACCTTGGAGATGAGCTGGGCGATGGCTCGTGTGCCTGCAGAGAGGGCTCCACGTGCCACACATGCCATAGGTTCGCCATTATGGCAATAGATACTTAATTTTTTTAAATTGTAGTAGATTAGTTGCCTATTTTAAATCACTAATATGAGCCAGAGAGGGCTGAAAGCCCTATGAAGCGGTATATAAGTCTACTGTTATTGCTATTATTGCTATTATTATTATTTTAGTTTCATTATACATACCTTCCAGAGTACAATAATATTCAGATCCACTTCACTACATTTCTGTATCTGTCTGACAGCATAGTCAGAAGAGCCTTGCAAACTGCTGTGTTGGGTCTGTATTCTTTTTAAGTTAGAATATAAACTTCGGAAAAAGAAGTCAGCACACGGACTGGTTGAACTAATTATCTATTAAAAAGAATAACATGATTTTATTTTGAAAACTTCCACAAAACTGTAATTCTAAATACATATTGTGATATGCATTTATATGTTGATTCATTAGTACCTCAACAATTTTCATCAATTTAAAAAAAGTATAATTTGAACATTAATACAAAATTAATTCTTTTCCAAACCTATTTTGTCTGCAACCCAAACAACCAGTTTTAAACCAGTTTTAGGACTGAATGTTTTTGTTATAAATATAAAAAGCAATTATTCTTAGAGAAAGCAGGAAACTATTTCTGAGAAAAATCTAGACATACATTATTTTTTATTACATTATATACAAAATACATATTAAACAACATATTTACATAGAATATACATATATTCTAAACACATACATACAGGTCTGTATATTTCTTTTTATATTTTGTACAGCTAGAAAAGAAAATACTACTGCATTTTTTTAAGTGCAGACTCATCAAGTATTCTGTTATTTCTAGATCTGATAGATCTGTTGTTTTCTTTTTGTGCTTTTATTAAACATTGCACAGATGCTAGCAATTTGGCATTGCTGTATTTTGCTCCTAGATGTGAGGATATTTCTGTCAGGTAAGATCACAATTTTATGAAACTAAACAACACCTTTGAAACCAAAATATGATAAACATACCTGTTCATTTCCAAAAACAACATCTGCAAAAGTATAATTTTCTATGGAATAAAGGAGGAAGGAAAGAGTCAGTCTCCCAAATGAGAAAACAATTAATTGAAATGAAATAATGAAAAATAAAATGTGATTATTTACCTACTGATTGTCTGCATCTGACTGCTTTTAAGCATAATTTTCCTTTTTCTCTATTAGCCAGTTTAATATCTGGTAAAAATAATTATAAAATATAAATTGCTTATCATGTCAAAATAATTTAATGTGAACCATCTGTTTCCCCAAAACACAGGTTTCAAAGAAAATTAAGAAAACACATTCCTACAGGTTTCACCATTTATTTGAAAACCAAATTCAAATATTCACCAAAACGTTTGCTGGGGAGGGCAAAAACGGGATGTGTGGGGGGTTTGGGAAGCCCAAAACGGGCCTGTTTTTTGTGTAGAGCATTTGGGAGGTCTGCAGAGTGCTCCTGGGGCTGGGGAGGGCAAAACCAGATGTGCAGAGGCCAAAAACTATTTTTTTTCTCTACCAATTTTCAAACAGATTTACAGCACTCCACACTATAATAAAATTATAAAGTTATATGTGTTGCATGGAATTCCCAAATTCCAAAGAGTGCCTTTCCAAATAATTAAAGAGCAGCAGCCAAAAGAAGATAAGAAAATAGATCTAATAACCCTATTTTAGAGAGAACAATTGCAGCAGCAAGAACATTCACACAATTTCTTCTCATGTGCTTATATTTTTTAAAAAGCTCCCATGCATTTGCCTTTTTAAAGGCTGGAGGAAAAAGACTGGTTATTTTAAAAAGAAATTTGGCTCTTCCAAAGGGAGGTGATTGCTGAATCAGAAGAGGAAAGGGAAAAATATGGCAGTGAGGGTTTGTTGGCTGTGGCATGCTTCCAGAACAGAGGACAATATAAGAAGAAAAAAAAAGTAATAGAAGATCATGGCCTTTTGCACAATATCAAGCCATGGAGCAAACACAAGCAGTCCACAGTCAATAACAAAGCCACCCAGAGTTGCTTGATAGTGAGATGAGCAGCATTAAAATTTATTAAATATACCCATTTCTCAGGTAAACCACACTTGTAGATTAGGATAACAGAACACAAGTGAAGATCAGCAACTCACAAGGGACATTGATTGTTAGGCATCAGTTTAAAATAGAATACTTTTAGGACAAAAGATAGATAGGGTTATAAGAAAATAGAAGGTAGTATTATCAAGTAAAAACACAGAAAGGCCTAAATGCTAGAACATGGGATCATATTGATATAAAAATGTAAAACAAAGTATAAAACTACAGGATAAGAGAAACAAATTAAGGAATGAAACTTTAAAAGATGAAGACAGAATAGAATATAGGTCAGCATATGAATACAAAAGATGAACTGGTGAGAAAAATAAAACATAGAAACAGCATTGGCAAGATCTTCTATATAAAAACAAAACCATAAAAAGGTAAGTACAGAATTAGAAAATCTAAAAAAAATGTCACACCACTACTACCAAGAAATAGAGTTATTTTTGTATAAATCACTTTTGTAATAAATTACTTCCTTATGGGTGTTAGTCAGTGTGTCTTGCCTGGATTTGTAACATCCTTGATCCCATGGCCAAAAAGAATTAAAAAGAATTAGAAGTTTTACCTTATTATAAATTTAACAAACCTTTATCTTCAGAGAAATTTATGGATTTCTGTAACTTCCAGTTTCTGCTGTTACTAGACACTTGGACTATATGAAATTCTTTTACACCAGCTTCACTCTAAAAGGGAGATATCAAAATAAGATATGCAAATAATTCATCTGTCTCAAAGGTAAAATATCTCAAAACTGAAAATTATATAAAAAAAGAAGTATTTTGTCGTTTATTTTATGCCTAACCCTTTTGGGTGGGGTGGGGGGAAATTAGAGCAGCACAATTTATAAATCATCCATATACAATAATTTATATAAACAATATTCCTCATTCAATGAACGTACTTGCTCAGGAGCTACGGCCAGCACTTAGCAGCATTAGCCAGTATCTCATTACATGTTCATACAAAAAAGAGGGAGGAGTTAAATCTTTTTGTCGAAATCTAAAATTCCTTCAGATTTCATAATTCACTTGGGTTTTGAAATGTTATTAAGAGGAATAGGAAATAGAAAAATCATTTGCTGCTAACATCTGTTGGGGTCACAAGTGGGTCAGAATTACAAAACCCGAGATGGTCAGAATGATAAAACTGGTGTTATACCATTGTGATGCAAGCCACAAGTATTTGGATTGTGTATTGTGATCCCTATGCACATATAGTGGATCTTGCTATCAACACTGTTTTCATCATTCTGTCAAAAACAGACATCAGCCCTATAAAGTAGATTAGGCTAAGAAACCAATGTCATATAACCCAATTTTATTAAAACAGCTATAGTAACAGAATCTTACAAATCTGAATATGCTCCCCCATCTCTTACTTCATCTTTGTGTGAATTAGGAAGGAGTCTAAGATGTTTACTCAGATTAGCTTCTTGGAATGGGACTCTTGTACTTCATGTTCATTCCCCTATGTCCTCCACATCAGCACAATCCTATGATGCCCTTGTGCTAGCCCCTTTTCCAATATGATTTATATCTATCCAGCTCACTGTATTTTAACCAGAATTATCTGTGGGAAGATTAGAAATAGGCTCTGATCTTATCCACTCTTTCCTCAGCTCTTATGGTAATGAAAAACAGAGATCTGGACCAGAATATTTAACATTTAATTTTACACTGCAAGAATATACTCGCTTTATAGAAAATGTATGCTTAGAGAATCAAAGATACAAGTTCTTTAGGTTTGGTTTCTCACTTCCTTCTACAGCAAATCAAATTAGATAGAGATGAAAAAGAACAATGTGTAAAACTTAGCTAGACTTCATCCCAGAGAAAAAAAGAAGTTTAAAAGTTGTTAAATAAGGATTTCCATATGAATAAAAGCTGAATACTATAGAGATACTTTAAACTATATTTACTTTAGATACTTTTCAAAAGTTAATTATCTGAATCCCGAAGCACACAATAAGCAAGTAAAAACAAAACACATAATAGCAACATGTACAGCTATTCCTATATGGAAGGGGTTGGTTGGAAAATTACATTGGAAGAAACATTCTAGATTTGTCTTTATAGCAGATTTTTATTGCCAAATTTCTATGAAGTCCGGAAGAAGGAAAATAATTTAAAGTATTGACTTTTTCTACATGTTAAGGAATTAAACAAATATTTCATAAGAGAACAGAAAGGTTGTTTAAAATGCAATCAATGTTACTTCCCATTTCCGAGAAGACTTACAGTATTGATATTTTCCACATCCACAAACACTAGCATATTGTCACCTTCACCTTTTTCATCCTCAAGAGCATTGCTCCGATACACAGTAGATCGCAGAGTCAAAGATCGGCTGGTGCAAATAACTGCAGTGTGTCTCAATACTCTGTGACTGGAAAAAGGAAATATCTCACAGGTCATGTGTTAAATTTTCTTCAAATACAATTCAGCAGCTATCATATAAATATTCCCCCACCATCTAGTCAGAGCTGAAGAAGCTTCTTTGATAAGAAGCGAAATGTCTTCAAAGAAAAAAACAGAAAGCTCATTTGCCTCTTGAAAAAAGCATCTTTGGGACAACCATGACCTGGATGGCTGAGAATCTCCACAGACATAGTAATGTGTGTTCTTAAAACAAATTGTCCCCATTTTATTTACAAGCAGTTACATTTAGAATTTGAGGAATATATTTTTGAAGACTTGAGCTATTTAACATTTATCAAGAAGTACTGACAATGTTCTTTACTACAAGAGTTTTCCATATAGCGTTATTTGTGGAGAAATGTTCACCCATAGCTACATGGCAGAGGTTAATAGCTTATTAAACATCATTTTCCTTTTGTTTAATTATCTTCTTGAAAACTTTAGTTCTTAGATAAAACAATATAGTTTTAAAAGACTTACCACATTTTTGAGTGCTTTCTAATACTTTCATAATAAAACAAGAAATTTATTTCATGAACTCCTTCTTCATCTGGTCCACGGAGCCACATGGGGAGCTGTACTGATACTCCAGGGAGGAGAACTGAATCGGGAAGTGGGACATCTATTATTTCAGGTTGACTACCTGTTCCAACCCCAAATTCTGAAGCAACAGCTGAGGATATCAGTGAACATACTGAGGTAGAATGTGTAACAACAGTCTTATAAGCGCTGCAATGTTCAGAAGCTGTTGGACTTAGTGGAGATAAAACATCATCTTTACTACCAAAAGTAAAGAACTCAGGCTGTTTAGAGACAACTTTCACTCCAGTTAGGGGACACTTGCTTACATTCATGAATTCTACATATGTCTTTCGTATTTCTCCACAAAGCAGCAGTGTTGGGAAATTTATAAAAAATACCTGCATTTAAAAAAAGAAAGAAATCAATATGTTTTGCTAAAGTTGTGAAATTTTAAATGCTAGCTCTATCTGACTGCTTCAACTTTAACAGCGTCATAAAACGAGAAATAGGAGAAAAAAACCCACAGTACATACATTGCTCTTTGTTTTAAAAAGGTTTGTTGTCATTCAAACTCCACAATATATTGAGGAAGTTTTACATGGTGTTATTTTGTACTGTACTTACATATTATTTTATTGTAACAGGTTTCAGAATTATCCTGATTTTATGTATAATATAAAATTTTGTAGCTGAAGTATACTGGAAAACAAAAATCAAAACTAGGAAGATAGTTCATATATTCAGAAAATTTTTACATCTAATAGTAACTCAGATGTTGCCAGCTGTTGAACTATACCTCAAGCAAAGGCATCTCTTCTGTAATAATGGGATCTAAACGTCGATCTAGCCCATATTTAATAGATGTTTTCTCTTCTTTGGTGCTGTTTAAGCGAGGGCCCTGGATTTCCAAATCTTGCCGCCCTCGCACAGACATTTCAGTGGAATTATATTTCTCTAAAACAAAGTGTATCAAATGAGTCTGTAATTCAAACTTCATTGTAGCTTAAGCCACAATTTATATGTCAATTTTAATATAATATTTAAAGCAGGTATAAAAACTGTTATGATGTATCTCAGATACTGGAAAAAACTAAGGTTGCAAGAAAGGAGCAGAAGGAAAAATCAACTCTATTGAAAAGCTAGTGCCATCCTTTCTTCTTCAACAATTATCATCTAATACTTTGCATGAGGCTGCAGCAGTTAAGAGATCTACTCAAATAGTTGGCTCTGCCTCTTCTTTTGCAACTACCAGTGATAAAATATTTTTTAAAAACACTTCAGATGTGTTAAGTATTATATTTGATCAGGTCAGATTCTGTATATTAAGAAATTATTGAGAATTTAAGAATATTGTTGTTTTCTTTCTTGTTGTTCCAATCTAAAAAACTTGAGGCTTTTATTAATTTGAGGGTCATTTCGTGAGTTTTGATGGCTCAAAAACAGGGTACCATGTTTCAAATGAATAAAGTAATATAAACCAAGATTTTACAGTATGAAGTTTTACTGCTCATTTAGTGGACTGCTAATTAATCAAAATATCAACCTTTTGAAATATTATTGTATTTGCTTAAATTCAAGATTGCGCAAATATAAAGTAACCCTTCCAATATATGATGTATTGAAATATGGCGATGTATAATCATTGGGAAAACATTCTGAATTGCAGAAATCAGGTCTTTGTATTAAATGATATGCTCCTATTACTGGGAGCCAAGAGCTTTTCTTTCTTATTGGGGATAATAATTATTTCAACCACAACAACTTCAATTGATATAAGAATCTAACAATATGGTAGGAATCTTACATGAAACTTCAGTGAATGGAAAATGCCACACAGGCTTACCTCTCAGTAATCCAATAGAAGAATCTAATCCATCTAGCACCGTAGTACCCTGCATAGTGCCAAGATTGTAAACGACTCCCAGAATGTGTAGCTCCCCTGTTTGATGGGGAAAGAGCTTTAGTCTTGCCTGTGGAGATATGTTAAATTTTTGTTGTTGCTACTGTAGTTATTTTACATTTATAAACCACTTACTATATAAAAGCAACTACCTATGCCACACATTTTAAGACATTGAATTTATATTATTCATTATAAGAAGCTATATATAATCTTAAAATTGGCCTGCGCCAAGGTGGCGCAGTGGTTAAATGCAGCACTGCAGGCTACTGCTAGATCAGCAGGTCAGCGGTTCAAATCTCACCGGCTCAGGGTTGACTCAGCCTTCCATCCTTCCGAGGTGGGTAAAATGAGGACCCAGATTGTTGGGGGCAATATGCTGACTCTCTGTAAGCCGCTTAGAGAGGCCTGAAAGGCCTATGAAGCGGTATATAAGTCTACTGCTATTGCTATTGCTATATGTTCCCTGGATCCAACAATTCTGAAACTTTTTTGGCCATTTTCCATCCTTCCCTTTTTGGAAAAGCTTATGTAGAAGGTGGTTCTGCAGTGCAGTAGCTTCAGAGAAAAGATTAACTGGAGGCATTGAGATGGCACTGATAGCGATTTTAGATGATTTGTGGTAGGAATGGAATTTGGGTGGTGCATCTGTCTGCACGCTCTTCTTGATTTCTCAGCAGCCAACAGGACCTGCTCCAAGATGGTACTGTACTTTTCTCCAGTCAGTTCCAGTCAATGTTGTAGAAAAGAGAGGTTCAGCTGACATTCTGTTTTATATGGGGTACCACAGGGCTCAGTACATTCTCCTCTCCTGTTTAACTTTTAGATGAATCTGCATAGTGAAGTCCTTCAACTCTGTCAGTATGCTGACAGAGTTTTATGTCTCCATCCCAGGTTGCCTGAATAATGCCATAGAAGTCCTATATTGATATCTGGCTTGTCTTGCTCTCATTGCTTTCATTATGCCCAGTTGGCATTTTCTGAAAAGGGTGCTTGAAACTAACTCTAAGGACTGCACATGCAGAGTTGGAACTTGGAATTGGTTGACTGAGATTGGTTGTGTGAAATAAACATGCTTAAACTCCCGTGCTATGTGTGCATGGACTGGGACAGAACAGATAAGCATGCTCAAGGTCCAATCCATTAATGAATGTCACCCGGCAGGTGTCAAGAAAAGAATCTTTTATGTCATGGTATCCCTTCCTGGAACATCATGCCCCCAAAAATTAACCTTGCCTCAATTCTATTGGCTTTCCCTAAGACTTTAAAGGCCTGCTTCTGTTATTAAGCCTGGGGCTCATGACGTGGTTAGCCCATATTGTGGTTATGTTGATTGTGCTGTTTTGTTTTATTTTGTATATTATATTTGTTACTTACTGTTTAGTTATGATGTTTGTAGTTTTGTAGTTTTTATGTAGTTTTTTGTTATGTAGTTTTTATTTCCGCTCAGCTACAAAGTTATATGTTTAACATGGACGGCCATATAAATTGAATAAATAAAATACATTTTTGAGTTATTAATGCACATGAAATCCCCCCATATCCTTTCGTGAGAAACCATTCTAAAATTACTATTTTTTTAAAGGTGTGAAAAAACCTACCATTTTAGTTTCTTCACTGTTAATCAAAAATTCTGATATCACTTCAGCACCAATCATATCTTTTCCACATGTTTCCTAGGAAAAAAAAGAGGTACTTATTTCGTACAATGAATTTTTGCCATTAACACTTTTCAAAAATATTGCAGTTGTTTTCATGGACCAACATTTTCTGATGAAAGAAATGTCCTAGATATTCAATCGTATTAACAGGTTAATAGGAGACCCAAGTTTAGCACCACAAGATTACAAACGGGTAAACTACTCTCTTACATGCACTCTAATTCCTCAGATGCAGTTTTTGGTTGTTCTTCTAAATAAGTGTCCATGGCCTAACACTAGTTTAGGGACAGTATAAAATGTTGCATTTCTGTTACTTTACACAGAAGCTCTGAATCATCTTGCTGCTATACTAAGGAGGAAAGGAAATGTGAGAGTACTGAGTAAAACAATGAAATGTTAAACTCTAATATTATGCTTTAAATGCCATTAATTATCTAAAAATTAAAAGAAAATCAACATAATAAAATATGGAATTACATTTTGACATTACTAGCATATTACAAATACAAGACAATTTTTAATTACTTACAAATTCCTTTGTTTCTCCATTATTCTTTGAATTGAAATCCTTTGGTTGGAATTTCCAAAGTAGTGACAGATCACTTAATAAAAGTGGAACTTTCAGTGGATTTCTAAAAGCTACTTCTACTGTTATTGGTTCTATTAAAAGGAAAAAGTATACATATTTTTAGAAAAACTATTTCTAAATATATGATTTTAATAAACATTTGTAAATTTTAGATTCAAATTGCCGTTATTAACACGTTATATGATATATTACTCATTTACAGTTTTACCTTTTACTACAGCAAGTGGAAACCTAGAATTATCAGAATATCTGTTCAAACAATACTGCGTTGGCTGGAAATTAGGAAGTGCTGTGCCTCTGTTAACTGTAGACACAACTTGCTCTTCAAGTTCCTTCCACTGTTGTGAAAATTCCGAAACATATTCCTGATCAAGACTTATATGGGTTGCTGCCTGTTTTTCACCTACATGTCAATATTAAAATAAAAAATAAAAAAAGTTTTATCTTTGTGCTATAATTTCTGTTCTGTCTTTTTAAAAAAAAGTTCATAAGATTCCACTGATGCCTATTTTGTACCTTTTTATGCATTATTATCAGGAAAGAAGCAGAAGTCCATAATTCAAGTCACTGACTGGGACAGGAAACAAAACAACTAAGTGAGCAGGGAAGCTAAGGAGGTAATGGAAAGGCCTGGAGTTTTTAAAAATAAACCAAGGATGAAGTTGCATGCTGACCTTAGCCGCTTCTACTTTTAATAGACTCCGCAAGACTATAGTGCTAAAATTTGGGAGATAGCTCATGAACAACAGCAATACTTTCTGCTTTTTTTCATAAAACAAGAATTAAAATGAGCATTTACATCTCCAATGTTATTATACAAATTTGGTTGCTTCCCCCCCCAAAAAAAACAATAGCAATTACAAAATAGAACTCTCAATTTCCTCAAAATGGGAGTGAAAAAGAAGAAAAATTCTGCTCCTGCTCCTTCCTTTGACATGAATGTTATCACCATCATATTTCTTGCCACTTATATGCCAGTTAAAAGATGCAGCCTCAAGTCATAAAAAGGGTGCCTGCCTCCTCTTAAATTTACATTTGTTTGATTTAGCTGGAGCAGAAAGATAAGTAAATACATCCAAAAATAAATATTCTATGATACAAAATAGAACTTGAGCTATGTATCCTGCAAAATTAGAAGTCACGGTTCTAAAAAAGTAAAGTAAACTGCACTTTTTCAGCCCACAGTGGAGAGGACATTAAATGTTAATGACCTCCAAGTTATATATAGTAAATGAAGAAAATGAAAATAGAAAAAATACACAGCAGAGAAAAGTGGTGGGTAAGAGCAATTCCTAGGCTCATAGTTTTCTAATTCTCTATTTGCCTGACATTTTACATGGTGGATATTAAAAAATAATGATCCCAAACTGCAGGATGAACCACATGAAGTATATTTTACCACTTCATTCTACCTGAAATATTAATTTTACAGTCTTTTACATAATATCTTAATAGACTCATACAATTGAAAAAAAGAAACCACCTTCTGCTGGTCGTCTGTCATGTCCGAAGAATACACGTGTTTCAGAATTGTTAATATAGGGTAAAGGAAGTTGTGGTAAAGGACCATCTGGTGACAACTGACTTATATTCTGCAAAAGCAAACAAACAAAAGAAACTTCATCCATGCTTAGCAAGTAAAAACTGTGTATCTTCTGAATAAAAAGCAAATACGATTGGGCATCAAATATCTTGAACTAGAAAAAATGCAATATTCTCAGTAAATCCTCAAAGCAATAAAAATGTGTTCCAAAAGGAACTTGCTTATTTTAACTAAAAAGGTAAAACCCTCAAATTTTAGTGCAATTTTAATGGCAAGCTCTCAAATTAAGATTCTACTGAGAGTAAAACTGGTGACTTACCTTATAAACATAAAGATACTCTCGGAGGAAAGCTCCTTGCTGAGCAGCAGTTTGCTTGCTATCATTGATCAAAATATGCCTGAAGGCCGATATAGCATTATCAAGTTGCCGAAGGGTAAAAGACTGGCGGCCAATTGTGAAGTTGATATGGTCTTCAGCAAGGGACCATCCTTTCCCTTTATAAACTTGCATTGCTTGACAATAGCATCGTAGAGCATGTTTTTTCTGTAAACATTTAAAATGTAAAAACAATTATGCATGCCACAAATTAAAAGCATATTATTAAAAAATATAAAAAGTTATTTTAGTGAAGAATGCACAAATCTGCAAATTTCAGTTTTGCTTGATTTCTCATTATTTTAAGCCTGTTTTGTTTAGTCTTCAGATCATTGTTCTTTTCCTTAATGCCTACATGGAAATATGTTCACATCTATTTATACATTTCTTGAAATCTACATACCGTGTTCCCCCCAAAAATCAACCTGTCCTGAAACTAACGCTTTGCCACATTTTTCACGTGGGCAAAAATATAAGCCCACCCCCCAATATAAGCCCCCTGGACAATCCCCCCTCCGCTCACCAACCCAGCGGTATCCCGAAGGCACCAAGCCGGGGCAAAGGCCCCCCTGGCACATTAGGGATACCCCCTAGGTCAGTGCATGGAGCTCTGCCCAGCTGGAGAGGGGGGTTGCGCAAGCGCTTTTCCGCCCTCAGCAAGCATTTCTCCCAGCCTCACCATGCCCTGGCCCAGAAGCCGCCGCCACGCTCCGAGCATAACTCTTCTCCAGCTTCCAAATTCCAAAACTCGGCTGCCGAGCCTTCCAGCAGTGGCCACACTAGGAGTGCGCTCTATGGTTGTGGGCCGGCTGCCGGACAGAGAGTCTTCCAGCAGCCAGTCCACAACCATAGAGCACACTCCTAGAGCGGCCGCTGCTGGAAGACTCGGTAGCTGAGTTTTGGAGTTTGGAAGCCGGAGAAGAAATTATGGTTAGAGCGCGGCGGCAGCGGAGCCCTAGCCCTGCAGGGACAGTTGGGCCAGGGCATGGTGAGGCATGCTTGCTGGGGGCAGAACAGGCGCTTGCGCACCCCCCTTCTCCAGCCGAGCAGAGCTCCACGCACTGACCTAGGGGGTATCCCAAATGTGCAAGCCATGGGAGCTGGGGAGTGGGCAGAGCACTAGGTGCCTTGGCTGTGCCCGGCTCCTCAGGAGCCCACTCGCAAGGGAGCAGCTGCCCGGCAACCCTATAATAAGCCCTCTCCCTATAACAAGCCGAAGGCCATATTTCGTGGGGCAAAAGAAAATAAGACCCTGTCTTATTTTGCGGGAAACATGGTATTTGTATATCCAATTTTCTCAAATATATATGATTTTATGAGTGATGTCTAGACATACAATATATTTTTGTGCTCTTTTTCCTGAGGCATAGCATTTGTGTGGAGTACCTCTTATATATGTAGTTCATATAATGTTTTTAACTAGTGGACTGCATCATAACACTTGGAAAGGAAAATACTGGATATATTTCTTTTGATTTGCATATGGTTCAGAAAGTAGAAACTGGTAAATTAACATTAAAATGCAAACCAAACAAATGTTTTCCTTATCTCTTATCAATATTGCTTATATTATTAAATATTGGGGAAGTCAAAGTTGTTGTTGTTGTTATTATTATTATTATACAATTGTATCACAGCGGCCAGTTGTTTCGCCGGATTTGGCATTGGTTACTAGTCGGGCCCCACCCAGGGGCCCAGGACGTTGTAACGTATTTTCGTAATATGCGTGCAGATCCAAGCAGTGCGGCTTTTTGCATTTGACTGATGGTGATTTTGTCAATTTTTAACTGTTTTAAATGTAATTCCAGTGCTTTTGGAATAGCACCCAGTGTGCCAATTACCACTGGAATTATCACTGCTGGTTTGTGCCATAGTCGTTGAATTTCGATTTTTAAGTCCTGGTATCTTGCTATTTTTTCATGTTCCTTCTCGGCGACCCTGCTATCACCTGGTATTGCGATGTCTATGATTGTGACCTTATTTTTCTCAACCAGTGTGATGTCTGGTGTATTATGCGCCAGTATTTTGTCGGTTTGTATACGGAAATCCCACAAGATCTTGACCATCTGATTTTCGGTGACTTTTTCAGGCTGATGTTCCCACCAGTTTGTTGCTGTTTTAATATTATAATTTTTGCACAAATTCCAATGGATCATTTGTGCTACTGAATTGTGCCGCAATTTATAATCAGTCTGCGCGATTTTTTTACAGCAGCTGAGTATGTGATCAACAGTTTCATCAGCTTCTTTGCAAAGTCTACATTTGGCATCATCAGAGGATTTTTCGATTTTGGCCTTAATGGCATTTGTGCGGATAGCTTGTTCTTGCGCAGCCAGGATTAGTGACTCTGTTTCTTTCTTTAATGTACCTGTTGTTAACCATAACCAAGTTTGTTCACTGTCCACTTTATCTTTTATTTTTTCCAGAAATTGGCCATGCAGTGCTTTGTTCTGCCAACTCTCCATTCTTGATTTTATCACATCTTTTCTGTATTCTTGTTTCGTCTGTTGGGCCTTCAGTAGATTTTTGTTCTTTACTTCGATTAATAGATGTTCTTGACTTTCTTTTAAATAATCAGCCAGTGCATGTTTTTCTTCTTCAACTGTTTGCTTCACTTGTAATAATCCTCTGCCACCTGATTTTCGGGACAGATACAGTCTATCAGTATCACCACGTGGATGTAAACTGTAGTGCATTGTCATTAGTTTCCTGGTTTTTCGGTCCAAAAGGTCCAAATCAGCTTGTGTCCAGTTAACTATACCAGCTGTGTATCTTATAACTGGTATTGCCCAGGTATTTATGGCCTTGATTGTGTTTCCACCATTCAATTTAGATTTTAAAATTTTCCTAACTCTGTTGGTGTACTCTCGTCTGACAATAGTTTTTACTTCTCCATGCTTGATGTTATCCAACTGCAGAATGCCTAAGTATTTGTAGGCTTCATTTTCTTTGCATTTAATTAATTGGCCATTGGGCATTTCAATTCCCTCAGATGCAGTGATTTTGCCCCTTTTTATGGATACAGTGGCACATTTTTCCATGCCAAACTGCATTGAAATATCGGTGCTGAATACTCGGACTGTATTTGTCAATGATTGGATTTCTATTTCTGACTTTCCATAGAGTTTCAAATCATCCATATATAGTAAATGCGAAATTTTTTCAGCTTCTTTGGCTGTTTGGTAGCCTAATTTCATTTTTTTTAAGATTACTGATAGTGGGATCATTGCGATGATGAAGAGAAGAGGTGAAAGTGAATCACCCTGGAAAATTCCTCGCTTGATATTAACCATTCCGTAGATCCCATTCCCTACTGCCAACTCAGTTCTCCATTGTTTCATCGCCTTTTCAGTAAAGGATGTAATATTTTTGCTAATGCCAGTTGTTTCTAAGCATTTTATGATCCAACTATGTGGCAGTGAGTCAAATGCCTTTTTGTAATCAATCCAGACCATATTCAAGTTCGTTTTTCTGTTCTTACAATTTTCTATTATCATTATCAAATAATCCATCATGTTATCTGCAATAATGCCTGTGAGTAATTTGAAGGTTGTTGGCAAGCATGTTATTGGTCTATAGTTTTCAGGTGTTGTTCCTTTAGTTGGATCTTTCTGAATCAAGTATGTTTTTCCAGTTGTCAACCATTCATCAATTTGGCCCTTTTGTAAAATTTCATTCAGTTGCCTGGCCAATATTGCATGTAAACTGGTCAGATATTTGAGCCAGAAACCATGTAATTGGTCCTTTCCAGGTGATGTCCAATTCTTTACCTTTTTAACTCGATTTTTGACCATCTCAGTTGTTATTTCTAATACTTGCATTTGTTTGTTGCCAATGCTTTTCTCAAAGTCATGTATCCACTTTGCTTCCTTGTTGTAGTTCTTTGCATTTTCCCACAATTCTTTCCAGAATTGAACTGTGGCCTGTTTTTCTGGTTTTTCACTTTTGGTGTCACCATTCACATTAAGACTTTGATAAAAACGCCGTTGGTCTGATCGAAATTGCTGATTTTGTTTATATTGGATGATTCGTGCCTCATATCTTTCAATTTTTCTAGCTGTTGCTGTTATCTGCTGTTTTACAATCTCTACAGCTTCATTGATGTTTCTTGTATCCAATCTATATCTCCTGATTAGCCGATCTATGATTTTGTTGTTTTTAAGCCGTTGCTCATGCATGTTCTTTAAATTACTAGCATCTGCCCTTAATTTTTTTATTTTTTGTTCTAAACGGATTTTCCACTTTGGCTTTGATGCTTTTTCTGTTGTATGACTAGGTACTTTAATTTTAATGCCTAGTTCATTAGTGACTATTACAGCTGCGCTGTACATTAACTGGTTTGTTTCCAAGATGGATCCCGGTTCAATTGTTGAAAACACTGCATTAACCATTTTCATGATAGGGGCCAAAATTTTCTTAGGCACAGTTTTTAGTGATGGTAAACGTTGCCTTTCCTCATTAAGCAGAAAATGCTCCATGATCTTATCCTTCAATTCTTTTTGTTTTTGAGTTAGTTCATCAGGTGGTTCAGTGATAACTGGTTCTAGTGGTGGTGATGTTATTTCCTCTCCGAGAGCTTCTTCTGGGAGTTCTACTATAATGTCTTTAGTTGTGTCTTGAATATCAGTTATTTCCGCTTGTGATATTGTTTTTTGGATTTTGCAATTTGCCTGAATTTCCTCATGTTCAACTTCACTAAACACTTTATTCCGTATAATAAATCGCCTTTGATCTGCTAGTCGTTGTTCACTAACATTTGAATCTGGATATTGTTGTTTCCATAATTCATACATTCTCTTTAAATAGCCTCTTTTTTCTGGCTCTGAGTTGTAGTAACAGGCCATTATGGCACGGTTTTCATCTGCACTATATTTTTGTCGTTTTGTTGGCTGGTCCACTTGTAGCCTACTTGTCGACGGATGTCCAGGGACCCCAACATCCGCCGCGGCCCTTGTTAACCCGCGCGACGACTGATGCGGTATGGAATTCTTATTTGTTTTTTTCACCATATTGTATGGGTTGGCGGGGGGTTTTTTACGGGACCAGATGCCAACCTGATCCCAACCTTCCTCCTTTCTCATCCGGGCTTGGGACCGGCAATGGCGGAGTTGTTGTTGTTGTTGTTGTTGTTGTTGTTGTTGTTATTATTATTATTATTATTATTATTCAACTGTATCACAGCGGCCAGTTGTTTCGCCGGATTTGGCATTGGTTACTAGTCGGGCCCCACCCAGGGGCCTAGGATGTCGTAACGTATTTTCGTAATATGCGTGCAGATCCAAGCAGTGCGGCTTTTTGCATTTGACTGATGGTGATTTTGTCAATTTTTAACTGTTTTAAATGTAATTCCAGTGCTTTTGGAATAGCACCCAGTGCGCCAATTACCACTGGAATTACCACTGCTGGTTTGTGCCATAGTCGTTGAATTTCGATTTTTAAGTCCTGGTATCTTGCGATTTTTTCATGTTCCTTCTCGGCGACCCTGCTATCACCTGGTATTGCGATGTCTATTATTATTATTATTATTATTATTATTATTATTATTATTATTATTATTATTATTATTATTATTAAATGGATTTATAGGCTGCCCAATCCCGGAGGACTCCGGGCGGCTTACAAAACAAAAGAAAGTAATTAGTAAAACATAAAAGAAAACAATTTAAAACATCATCATGCAATAGCAATAGCAATAGCAGTAGACTTATATACCGCTTCATAGGCCTTTCAGGCCTCTCTAAGCGGTTTACAGAGAGTCAGCATATTGCCCCCAACAATCTGGGTCCTCATTTTACCCACCTCGGAAGGATGGAAGGCTGAGTCAACCCTGAGCCGGTGAGATTTGAACCGCTGACCTGCTGATCTAGCAGTAGCCTGCAGTGCTGCATTTAACCACTGCGCCACCTTGGCTCTTGGCACCCAATCAAGCCTGCTGGAATAGCCAGGTTTTAACGGCTTTTCGGAAGGCCATGAGAGTGGGTAAGGTCCGGATCTCCGGGGGTAGTTCATTCCATAGGGTCGGGGCAGCCACAGAGAAGGCTCTCCTCCGGGGAGCCGCCAGCCAACATTGTCTGGCTGATGGCATCTGAAGGAGGCCCACCCTGTGGGATCTCACCGGCCGTTGGGAGGAATGTGGCAGTAGGCGGTCTCGCAGGTATGCTGGCCCTAAGCCATGTAGGGCTTTAAAGGTAATGACCAGCACCTTGAATTGCGATCGGAGACCAATAGGAAGCCAGCGCAGCTCGCGGAGGATAGGTGCAATGTGGGTGTATCTTGGTACACCCAATATCGCTCGCGCGGCTGCGTTCTGGACTAATTGTAGTCTCCGAACGCTTTTCAGGGGCAGCCCCACGTAGAGCGCATTACAGTAGTCTAGTCTTGAGATGATGAGGGTGTGAGTGACCGTTTGAAGTGCCCGCCGATCCAAATAGGGCCGCAACTGATGCACCAGGCGAACGTGGGCAAAGGCCCCCCTGGTCACAGCCGACAGATTCCAATGTGGATCCAGGAGGACCCCCAAGTTGCGGGCCCTCTCTGAGGGGTATAAATTCTCACCCCTCAGGATTAAGGATGGACTATCTGGACTGTCGTTCGGGAGCAACATCCATAGCCACTCGGTCTTGTCAGGATTGAGTGCAAGTTTGTTCACTCCCATCCAGATCCTGACAACTTCCAGGCACCAGCACATCACTGAGCTGGCACGAGGCGGAAAGATACAATTGCGTATCATCCACATATTGATGGTATTTAACCTCGTGCTGATGAATGATTTCACCCAGCGGCTTCATGTAGATGTTAAATAGGAGGGGGGACAGGACCAAACCCTGCAGCACACCATACTTAAGGGGCCTAGGGGTCGACCTTTGCCCCCCAACCAACACCGACTGCGACCTGTCGGAGAGGTAAGAGGAGAACCACCGTAAAACGGTGCCTCCCACTCCCACCTCTTCCAGCCGTCGCAGAAGGATACCATGGTTGATGGTATCAAAGGCCGCTGAGAGGTCAAGCACCAGGATAGAGGAATGTCCTCCATCCCTGGCCCGCCAGAGATCATCAGTCAGTGTGACCAAAGCGGTTTCGGTGCTGTACCCAGGCCTGAAACCAGACTGAAAGGAATCTAGATAATCTGCTTCATCCGTCGGAATTGAAGGGCCACTACCTTCTCGACAACCTTCCCCCAAAAAGGAAGGTTGGAGATAGGACGGTAGTTCTTAAGAATAGCTGGGTCCAGAGGAGGCTTCTTAAGGAGGGGTCTTACCACCGCTTCCTTCAAAGGTTGTGGGAAAGATCCCTCCTGTAAAGAAGCGTTCATAATCATCTGGAGCCAGCCTCGTGTTACCTCCCTGCTGGTCGAGACCAGCCAGGAGGGGCACGGGTCCAGTAAACAGGTGGAGGCACTCATCGCTCCCATGGCCTTGTCCACTTCCTCAGGGGTGACAACTCGAACTCATTCCAGGAAATCTGATCAAGACTCTCCCTCAGCATCTCCGCTGGTACTGCCCAAGTGGAGTCCAGGTCTGCCCGAATCTGAGTGATTTTTCCGACAGAAACTGAGCAAACTCCTCAGCCTTTCCCTGTAAGGGTTCCCCCGCATCCTCACCCTTCAAGAGGGAGCGGGTTACCCTAAACAGGGCGGCTGGGCAAGATTCTGCGGACGCAATAAGAGCGGAAAAATGCACACATTTTGCCGCCCGTATCGCCACTAAATAAGTCCTAATAAAGGCTCTTAATAGTGTTCGGTCGGATTCGGAGTTACTAGACCTCCAGCGTTGCTCTAGGCGTCTCCTTTGGCGCTTCATCTCCCAGAGTTCCTCGGTAAACCAAGGTGCCCTCCTGGATCCACTGCCGTGGAGAGGCTGCAAAGGCCCAATCCGATCCAGCACCTCAGTCACCGCAGCATTCCAAGCAGCGACCAAGGACTCTGTCGGATTGTGGGCAATGGAGTCAGGTATCTCTCCAAGCTCCTTCTGAAATCCCAACGGGTCCATCAGGCGCCTGGGGCAGAACCACTTAATCGGCTCCACCTCCCTGCAATGGGGGAGAAGCTTCCTAAAGTCAAGCCTCAGCAAGGAGTGATCTGACCATGACAAGGGCGAGATCTCTATTCCCTTTAATTCAAGATCACGTCTCCACTGCCCTGAGAGAAATACGAGGTCGAACGTGTGTCCCGCTCTATGAGTCGGACCCTGAACTACTTGGGTCAAGTCCATGGTTGTCCTGGAAGCCATGAACTCCTGAGCCCTGTCAGAGCGTTCGCCCAGAGATGACAGGTTAAAGTCCCCCAGTACCATTAGTCTGGGAAACTCCACCGCCAACCCAGCTACTGTCTCTAAGACCGCAGGTAGGGCTGTTGTGACGCAGCTGGGAGGTAGGATCATCAGAAACAAGCCCAATTGAACCCCTAGGTCCAACTTCAAGAGAAGAGACTCACACCCCACAATCTCTGGAGCAGGGATACTGCGAGGAACTAATGACTCTCGGATAATAACTGCCACTCTCCCACCCCTTCTCTGGTGTCGTGGTTGGTGGAGCACCTGGAACCCTTCTGGGCACGTTTCTGAGAGGGGGACTCCACCCTCATGGCCCACCCAGGTTTCAGTAATACATGCCAGGTCTGCCCCCTCGTCTAATATTAAGTCCTGGACAAGGGGAGCTTTATAAACCACAGACCTGGCATTTAGCAACAGCAACCTGAGACCAGGGCCCTGATTTCCTCTGTCACCAGGTCCTTGAGTTGAACTTGAAGGGCCGGAACAAGGGATCGCTGTAATGTAGCGAGCCCTTCTTCCCCGGTAATGGCTAGCCCTACAGCTCCCGTCATATCTGCCCCTCCCAGTCATAACCGAGATGCTCCGACCCACCCCCATCCCCATAGACCCTCTCCCATGGCCCCTATTCTTCCCGGCAGGCAGAACATACCATTCGTTCTAGGATGGGAGGCGGGTCTGGGCCCCCATCCACTTCTGCTTCTGCACTCAGTGGAGGGGGCTCCAGGCCGCACTCTCAGTCCTCTTATATATACCACACAAGCATTCTCCTCATATACACCCCACAATAATCATTAAAAAAATAGCACAATATAATAAAATAATAAATTAGTTAATTTAAAAGTGGGTACATTCTTCTTCATTCAGACATTCACACACACACACACACACACACACACACACACACACACACACTCCACAAACAGGTTAAACGCAGATCTTGATTCCGCACAAGCGGTGCGCACAAGTTCGAATAGCTGGAACTGATAATGGTTTGGGAGGGAGAGTTCCTCGTTCTCTCTTTCCCTCCTGCGAGGCCCGGAAAAGTGCAAAAAAGGGTCCAAAGTCTGGGGTGGCTGAAGTGGTTGAGGGGAGGGGGGAGGGGGGGAAGGCACCAGTTGGAAGGGGCGCTGGATCCCCGCCCGCATTTTCTCCATCTTCCGTCGTCTCCTTCTGTAAAAGGCGTGTGGAACGAGGCAAAACGCAGAAGCTGCCAACACGCCAAAAGGTCATCATAGTCATTGCAGCGGTGGTGTAGTCCGAAAAGGTAAAACAGAAGAGAAGAAGGAAGTGAGGCTCCGGCCGGAGCCAGGAATGGCAGCAGCTGGGGGGGGCGATCGCTCGATCCCCAGGCACACCGCTTTCCCGAACTGACGGCGCCGCAGACAAGATGGTCCAAGAAACAGCGCCGTCCGAGGAGGCGTTCCTAGGGCAGCAGCGAACGGTGGCAACCGCAGTAGAAGAGGCCAGATGCAGGGTCCCAAAAGCCGAGGTTGAGATAGTCAGAGCGTCTGGCAGTGAGAAGCCCTGCAGCGGTGGTGGCAGGGCAGAAGAGAGGCCGCGGCAGGAAAGGAGGAGGGGGGGTGCCCGGAACAGCAACGGCGGTGGCAGAAAGAGCCAGCCGCCCAGTCCCAAAGCATATTGCCGCAACTCACCATCCCCCCCAAGGCAGCGGAGCACAGCCCGTCGCATCAGTAAAGCCTGGCATCAGCCCAATGGTTCCCTGCGATAGTAGGGCCGAGATCGTCGTTGTCGTTGGCGCAGGAGTCACCGAGGGCGGCAACACCATCCGAAAGCTGCCTGAAAGCAGCGTCTTTCCAGGCAGTTGCCTCTCTGGATCCTCTAGAATCTAGATGTTGGCCTCGCACAGGAACCCCTTTTCCGCAATTTCCAGGCTTTAGTTGCATGAAGCTTTTGTTATTTTGTCTTTCTCAAAGCCCGAGCGACAGAGCTTAGGCAGCTATCTTCCTTCCTTCCTTCCTTTTTCTCCTCCTGGGATTTTTGCTTCTTTGCATCCTTGTCTTCGGCGCTTCAGACATATGAGAGGCCTTGTTATTAAACGTGATGATAGTTGTGCGTGGAAATTTGATGAAATGCTTCAAGACGCTTTCCCATTTTCCGGAAGCAGAAGTTAAATTAGAAGCTAGCAATATTAATCATTATCATAAAGGAAGTGCTTTGTTATAAAATTCTAAATGCTGTTTATAATAGCTATTTCACTCACCTAAATCATTTTTGCCAGGAATTAAAAAAAACAGTGATACAGTAATATATTTCTATAATTCAGTTACCTAACAATAAAGGATTTGATGTTACCATAAACATTTGGAAATAAGGCATCGGATCATTTTATTAATTTTTTTTCAATCCTGATAAGTGAATAAGAAATCTCTATACTGTTAAAATTCTTGTTCCTGCAACAAGCTGGTACAATGATGCTTCATAGGACAAAGCCTTTTCAACAAGGTACCTCTCAAATGGGCTAACTTACAGAATATATAAAAAATGGTACCCATGACTCCCATGGAATTGCAATTTTATGACATACATAATACATTATTATAAAGCTTTTTATCTTGTAATAAAAGATGTTATAAAATGTTTCTTGTGGTTAACTGCAGAGGTTTGTCTATGTCAATGGTAGTCAACCTGTTCCCTACCGTCCACTAGTGGGCGTTCCAGCTTTCATTGTGGGCAGTAGGGGTTTGCTGTAACTCTGCTTTATAAATTTTATAAAGTAAAGTTACTTCCCTACTTTATAAATCACCATTACTGTGGAACCAGTGGGCGGTTAGAAAATTTTACTACTAACTGAGATACAAAAGTGGGCGGTAGGGGGGGGAGAAGGCGGGGCTTAGCAGTGAGAAGACGGACTTTCAGGCAGTTCCTGAATGACCATCTATACTGGGGTCTTTTTTGGACGATTCGTTTGAATCTAAGCTGTCCCGTAGAGACAGTGATGTGGGGGGAACTCCAGTGGTCCCAGAGATGTTCGCAAAATCTCTGGGAACCTAAGGAAAGCCTTCCTAATCCAGTGACTTCCGGATCAGCTCGATGCTGACTACAACTGCAAAAGCCCAGAGTGAGCGATGGATATGAACATGTCGTTTGGTGTGAGTTTTAAATCCTTTTTTCTTGTTGGAAAGAGAACACTCTAAATTTGGAAACTTAGTTTAAAATAAGGCTGATAAGTGAGAAAAGCGGCGGCGATAAATGTTTGCCATTTGGAAGTTTATTTTTCTGTTCCTTTTTTTAAAATCTTTGGAAGCCGGGCTGGACTTTCCTGTAATTTGAATCGGCTTTTTGTGTTCCTTCTTTTTGTTGTCGATACCTTTAACTTCGAATCTAATGGGGCACTAAATTTTAAACTTAAAGTGCTTTGAAGATCTGGTTTTTTTTCTTTTCTTCGTTGCCTTTTAGCCCTTTTAATGTTTTTTTTTTAACAATTAGTAATTAACAAACGCCACGGAACGGACTAAAACAAGCTGTAAACTACAAATTACAAGCCAACACTGCCATCTTGTGGACTTGAACTTTGTTATTAAAATCCCCCCTGTAATGCATTTGATTTACGTATTTACGCAGCTGGGAACCTGCTAGATAAAACAGCAAAGCTGAGAGTGACCTTGGAGAGACTCTTATCTTAGGGGGGGGGAAAAAGAGTCCGAAAAAAATCATTTGTTTTAGCTTGTTGGCATCCTTTCATCTCCCAACACCATTTTCACATTATCTGCTGTGGAGACATCGACATTGAGTTTTTCTTTTTTGATCATCACCATCGACCTTTTGATCTTTTACTTTTTTTTTTCTTTTCTGTTTTGATTATTCTTTTTAACCTTTGGGTCACCTCTTGACTATTTACATTTTTTCTGCTTTTTTCTTTCCCACTTGTAGCTGAAGCACCTCTTCTTCCCTTTTTGGAGGGGGGGTGTCTTCTTTTTCTTTTTTACTATTTTATATTCTCTTATGTATATATATATCTTCTATTGTATTCTTACTGCATTCCTTTCATCTTTGAAACAAAAAAAAGTTCCTTTTTCTTTCCTTCCTTTTTTCTCCCTTCTCCCTTTTCCTTCCCTTTCTCTTTTCCCCCCTTTTCTTATCTCTCCCCCCTCTCCTCTGTGTACTTTATGTACTTAATTCACCATACTTATAACCCTCCACCCTCTAATACTAATTGGCTATGAGTAGAAAAGCAGCTGCCTCTGGCTTTACATCAACCCCTGCCCCCTCACCTGCGGGAGGCCAGAGGACAACACAGACAATGTCCCATCAGGAAAAAGAGAAGGAAGCCAATTTTGAAACACTTATACAAATGATGCAGAAAATGCAAGCAGGAAACGATACCCTTGTAAAAAAAATGGAGGCAATGGAACAACAAAACCAAAGCATAGTGCAAAAAGTTGATAATATGGAAGGAAAAGTAGAAAGTATACACAACTGGATGCTGAAATACGAAAATAGGATTCAAAAAATTGAAAATAAGATTCAAGAAGGAGAGAAGAAAACTGAAAAGCTAGAGATCAGACTAAGTGATGTAGAAAGAGAGAGCAGTGGAATATTAAGATGGGAGATGGACAGGTCTGAATTTTTCTTAAGATTTCAAAACATAGAAGAAGAAAAAGGAGAGGACTTAGTTCAGATAATTTCAAATATTTTGATAGATGTTCTGGGGATGTCCCAGGACCAAATAATAGAAACAATTGATGAGACTTTTAGAGTATACACAAGATATGCAATGAGAAATGCTCTTCCAAGGGAAGTGCATGTAAGATTTACTAAGAAAACAATTAAATCACAAATCTTATAGAAATTAAGAGATAGAAAATTAGAATATAAAGGTAAGGAGATTGTAGTACTCAAACAAATTCCAAGAGAGGTGAGAGAGAGGAGAAGAGAATATCAATTTCTGACTAAAGTATTGATAAAAAAAGGTGTTAACTACAGATGGCTCATACCGAAAGGTTTACTATGTACTTGGCAAGGACAAAGACACAGGATAGATACAACTGAGAAGGCAGAAGCTTTCTACGAAGAATACTTTAGAGAAATGGCGGAGAAAGCTGGGAAAGACGATGCAGTGATACAAATACTGGAACCACCTGCAACCGCGACCGAAAAAATAGAAGGAGCAGTAGGTGGAAGTGAGAAAGAAGGGGAGACAGGGAATGGGAGCCGCAAAGAAAAACGAGAACCTAGATCTACTAGAGCGATAAATCCTGTATATAAAGTATAAACATGGAAGAAAGAAAAATGATTACAATTAACATTAATGGACTTAATTCGGCAACTAAAAGGAAGAAAGTATTCCATAAATTAGAGAAATTACAACTTGACAATCTGTCTGCAAGAAGTACATATTCAAAAGAAATATGAACATTTACTAACTCAACCAAAGCTTGGGAAAATGTTTTCATCATTGGCAAATTGCAAGAAAAGAGGAGTGGTCTTTTATATTAAAGGCAACATCCCAACAAAAGTAGTCTACGCAGAGGAAGAGGGAAGAATTTTGATGGTGGAAATTATGGATACCAAAAAGACACTCCTAATTGGAATCTACGCCCCCAATGAAAAACAAGATGAATTTTACAAAAAACTACACAAAAAAGTTTTGGAACTAGACTATGCTGATATTTGTATGATGGGAGACTTTAATGGCATTGTGAATCAAAATATGGACTATAAAACACATAAAACAAAAAAATTAAATAGGAAGCTTCTGCCGAAATCTTTTTTTAGGATGACAGATGAACGAACTGGGCCTCCTCCGAATTCCATCTGCCAGTCAATGTCGACTGGCGACCACACGGAGGAGAGCCTTTTCTGTTGCCGCCCCGACCCTGTGGAACGAGCTCCCCATGGAGATCCGTACCCTCACCACTATCCAGACCTTCCGCGCAGCCCTCAAGATCTGGCTCTCCCAGCAGGCCTGGGGATAGGTTTCCAATTACCCGCCCGAGTGTTTGATCGCTGAATGAAAGTTGTGTTTTATTATTTTTTCTTTGTGCACATATTGTTTTGTTTTTGACCTTGCACCCCCCTCCCCTGTGGTTGTAAGCCGCCCTGAGTCCCCTCAGGGAAAAGGGCGGCATATAAATCCCAATAAAACCAATAAAAAACCTAAACCTAAATCTAAAAGATATATGGAGAGAAAGAAATGCTAAAAAAGAACAATATACCTTCTACTCAAATAGACATTCTTCATTCTCTAGCATAGATATGATATGGGCCTCAGCGGAGTTGAGCTCCAACATAAAAGAAATTGAGATTGAAGCAAGTACCTGGGCGGACCACAATCCAATTTTAACTAAATGGAAAGGTCAAAGGGCAAGATCTAGATGGACACTAAATAACACTATATTGAAAGAAAAAGAGTTTGTACAAAAAATGGAAAAAGAGCTAGTCCTTTTCCTTAAAGAAAATAGGAAAGAAGATACGTCGTTGCAGAATCTCTGGGATACAATGAAGGCTGTTATCAGAGGTTTAACAATAGATTACACAAGGAAGAGAAACTCAAAGAAAAGACAAATGCATAAAGCTCTAGACAATGACTATAAAATACTTGAAAGAGATCTACAGAGAGCACCACAAAAAAAAGATGTTAAAATAAAAATGGACATAATTAAACACAAAATGGGCCTATTAGAAAAGGAAGAACTGGCACAAAAAATTAGAGGTGCCAAACAGAATTATTTTGAAAATGCGAACAAACCAGGCAGGTGGTTGGCATATAAGATGAAAAAAGAGAGTGAAACAAAGAAAATACTTCAACTAAGAGATAAACAAGGAGAAATTCAGTATGGAAATACCGGGGAAAAAAATATTATACACGACTACTACATTAAACTCTATGAACAAGAGAAGGTGGAGGAGGGACGAGTCAAAAAGTATCTACAAGATGCCAATCTCCCCCAGGTACCAGATGAAACTAGAACAATGTTAGAAAGTAAAATAATAATGATGGAGCTAACAGAGGCACTTAAAAAACAAAATAATGGGAAAGCCCCAGGACCAGATGGCCTACCCGTGGAATTCTACAGAACATTTGAAGAAATATTGACCTTCCCACTCCTACAAGTCATGAATGAAGTGATGACTGAGAGCCAAATACCGAAGTCATGGTCAGAAGCGTATATCACACTACTACCCAAGGAAGAGACTGATTTAACACAAATCAAGAATTATAGACCAATTTCTTTATTAAATTCAGACTACAAGCTATTTGCATCTATACTAGCTGAGAGACTTAAAAAATACTTAAATGGCTTCATCCATTCAGATCAAAATGGCTTTTTACCTAAAAGACAAATCAAAGACAATATGAGAATAATTTTGAATACCTTGGAATATTATGAGGCCCACCCAGAAAAACAACTGGCACTGATGTTCCTCGATGCGCAGAAGGCCTTTGATAATGTGAATTGGCAGTTTATGTTTTTGCAACTGGAGCAAATGAATTTTGGCAAGAAATTCACTCAAACTATACAAACAATATTTTTTTTTATTTTTATTTTTTTGGTATTTTATTAAAATTTATAGGCCGCCCTTTTCCCTGAGGGGACTCAGGGCGGCTTACAACCATTAGGGAGGGGGTACAATACAAAATAAACAATATATAAACAAGATAAGTAGTAAAAACACAACATGCATTCTACATTCAAAACTCGGGTGGGGCAATTGAAGGCTTATCCCCAGGCCTGTTGGGAGAGCCAGGTCTTAAGGGCTGCGCGGAAGGCCTGGACGGTGGTGAGGGTGCGTATCTCGACGGGGAGATCGTTCCACAGGGTCGGAGCTGCAACAGAAAAGGCTCTCCTCCGTGTAGTCGCCAGTCGACATTGACTGGCGGATGGAATTCGGAGGAGGCCCAGTCTGTGCGATCTAATCGGTCGGAGGGAGGTAATCGGCAGAAGGCGGTCTCTCAAGTATCCAGATCCACTACCATGGAGTGCTTTAAAGGTGGTCATCAGTACCCTGAAGCGCACCCGGAGATCGACAGGTAGCCAGTGCAGCTCGCGGAGGATGGGTGTAACGTGGGCGAACCGCGGTGCGCCCACTATCACTCGCGCGGCTGCATTCTGGACTAACTGCAGTCGCCGGATGCACTTCAGGGGCAGCCCCATGTAGAGCACATTGCAGTATTCCAGCCTAGAGATCACAAGGGCTCGAGTGACTGTTGTGAGAGCCTCCCGATTCAGGTAGGGTTGTAACTGGCGGACCAGGCGAACCTGGGCAAATGCCCCCCTGGTCACAGCCGACAGGTGATGATCGAGAGTCAGCTGTGGATCCAGGAGGACTCTTAAGTTACGAACCCTATCTGAGGGGTATAAAATTTGACCCCCCAGCCTGATAGATGGAACATTAGCCGAATTGTTGGGAGGGAAACACAACAGCCACTCGGTCTTGTCCGGGTTGAGTACCAGTTTGTTAGCGCTCATCCAGTTCCTAACGGCCTCCAGACCCTGGTTCATCACATCCACCGCTTCATTGAGTTGGCACGGGGCGGACAGATACAATTGCGTATCGTCCGCATATTGATGGTATTTTATCCCGTGCCTCCGAATGATCTCGCCCTGCGGTTTCATGTAGATGTTAAATAGTAGGGGGGATAAGACCGAGCCCTGCGGCACCCCATATTTTAGGGGCCTCAGGGACGATCTCTGCCCCCCCACCAACACCGACTGCGACCTGTCCGAGAGGTAGGAGGAGAACCACTGCAAAACAGTGCCTCCCACCCCCACCTCCCGCAGTCGTCGCAGAAGGATACCATGGTCGATGGTATCGAAAGCCGCCGAGAGGTCAAGGAGAACCAGGATGGACGCATGGCCTCCATCTCTGGCCCTCCAGAGATCATCGGTCAATGCGACCAAAGCGGTTTCTGTGCTGTAACCGGGTCTGAAGCCGGACTGGAAGGGGTCAAGGTAGCTAGCTTCATCCAAGGCCCGTTGAAGCTGGAAGGCCACCACCTTCTCAACAACCTTCCCAACAAAGGGAAGGTTGGAGACAGGACGGTAGTTATTTAAAATGGCTGGATCCAAGGATGGTTTCTTCAGGAGGGGTCTCACCACCGCCGTTTTTAGTGCGGCGGGGAAGTGCCCCTCCCGAAGGGAGGCGGTTACGACCGCCTGGATCCAGCCACGTGTCACCTCACTGCTGTTGGCAACCAGCCAGGAGGGACACGGGTCCAGAATGCAGGTGGAGGCACTCACAGCTCGAATGGCCTTGTCCACATCCCCAGAGGCAACATCCTGAAACTCAAGCCAGAGATGGTTTGCCAAGTGATCCTCTTGTGTCCCGGCTGGATCTGCTGCGGTGGAGTCCAAGTCCGACCGAAACCGAGCAACTTTGTCCGCTAAGAATTAGGCATAATCCTCAGCTCTACCCTGCAAGGGTTCCCCCGTATCCCTCCTATTTAGGAGGGAATGGGTTATCCTAAACAGGGCGGCTGGGCGGGACTCAGCGGATGCAACCAAGGTGGCAATATGAGATCTTTTTGCTGCCCTAAGTGCCCTGATGTAATCCTTGGTGCAGGTTGTTAATAGTGCTCGGTTCGACTCGGACTTATCGGACCTCCACAAGTGCTCTAGGCGTCTCCTCCAGCGCTTCTTCTCCCGGAGCTCCTCGGTGAACCAAGGAGGTCTCCGGGATCCGCTGACCCGGAGGGGCCGTAGTGGCGCAATCCGGTCAAGAGACTCCGATGCCGCCGAATACCAGGCAGCAGCCAGAGTCTCCGCCGAACTGTGGGTGAGAGTATCAGGAATAACCCCAAGCTCCGTCTGGAACCTCAAGGGGTCCATCAGTCGCCTGGGGCGGAACCACCTGGTCGGTTCCTCCTCCCTACGGTGGGGGTTTGGCCTCCAGAAGTCAAGCCTCAGTAGGCAGTGGTCTGACCACGACAGGGGTATGGTGTCATTTCCCCTCAGACCAAGATCACACATCCACTGCTCCGAGAGGAATACGAGGTCGAGCATGTGACCCGCTGAGTGGGTTGGGCCCCGAATTACCTGGGTCAAGCCCATGGCTGTCATGGAAGCCATGAACTCCTGTGCCCCATCAGAGTGTTCACCGAGCGATGGCAAATTGAAGTCCCCCAGAACCATAAGCCTGGGGAACTCAATTGCCAGCTCGGCTACTGACTCGAGGAGCGAGGGGAGAGCTGCTGCAACGCAGTTGGGAGGCAGGTACGTTAGCAGCAGACCCACTTGACCCTTGAGGTCCAACTTCACCAGCAGAGTCTCACACCCGACAAGCTCCGGAGCAGGGACCCTACGAGGTACTAGAGACTCCCGGATAACAATAGCCACACCGCCACCCCTTCCCTGGGCTCTCGGCTGATGAAGCACCTGAAATCCTTCTGGGCACATCTCTACAAGGGGGACTCCTCCTTCTGTGCCCAGCCAGGTTTCAGTAATACATGCCAGGTCTGCCCTCTCGTCAGAAATTAATTCCCGGACGAGAGGAGCCTTGTGAACAACAGACCTGGCATTTAGCGACAGCAGCCTGAGACCAGGGTCCTGACTACTCACGCCATCTGGCCTTGGAGTGGGACTCATAGGGCCGGAAGGAGGGATCTCTGTAATATAGCGAACCCTCCTTCCCCGGTAATGGCCAGCCCTAAAGTCCCCGCTGTATCTGCCTCTCCCTGTAGTGACCGTTATGCTCCGACCCACTCCCGTATCCCTGGTCCCCCCAGCCACCCCGATGACCCCCGCGTTCCCCAGCAGGTCCTCCGAGGCACTTCTACTCATTCACTCACCCAAGCAGTCTCCACACGGTAATTAAAACACAAAATACAACAGATAAGTCAATAAAAGTGGAACCATTCGCTCAATCACATGCGTATCCCATACATATCCCATACAAAGGAAAAAGAGAGAAGAAAAAAAAAGAAAAAGAAAGAAAAGAAGAAAATTGCGCAGTTACTTAAAAGGTGCAAATTCTGGGAAAGTCCAAAAGAAAGTCCCGAGTGGTTGGGGGAGGGGGAGGGCCTTCTTGCAAACTGTAAGTGCCCTCCACTTGTCCAATAGTGGTACTGTCTGCGGCAGCAGGTTCGAGGTGGCATCAGGCAGCGATGGACATGGTAGATGGAGGTGCAGATGGAAGTGCAGGTAAGAGGGCAGATAACAATACAGTCCAAAAAGTCCAAAAGTCACTCTCAAGAAGGAGTCAAGTCTCACGCAGTAAAAGGCCCTGCAATGGCAGGGGCCCAGTGGGAGAAAGAATGCACTAACAGGAGAGGCCAGGCCGAGGGGAGAGGAAGGGGGGTGCAATAATAGCAGATGGAAACGACCTCCCATTCTCTCCCAGTGCTGTCCCAGGCTGACCGCCTTCTCCCTAGGACAAAGAAGATGGATAGTCCAGTGCAGTTCTAAGAACTCCTCGCAGTCCTCAAGGTCGGGAAGGTGCAGCTGAAAATGCCGAAAAAGCTGAGAGGTGCCACCCAAAGGCATCATACGAGGGCCGCCCAAAACGGCGACCCAGCTGTTTGCTTCTTCGGGCCCCCTGGAGCTTGTTCTCCTACAGGAGCCTCTTCCCTCACCGGCCTGAGAAAAACTGCAGTGGGGACCTGGCTGCTTTGATGTTAGAGGCCAGCTACCCGAACCGCCGAAAAAGGGAATGTCGCATTTCAAAACGGCCACAGCGACTAGAGAAGCCAACATGGAGGGGAGAATAGCCGAGGGAGGGGGGGAAGTCTCTCAGCCAGCAGATGGAGAAAATCGAGACTCTCTCAGGCCAGCCGGGTCGTAAAAGCACCCCCGAACGTATTACCCAACATCTCCAGCCAAGTTTGGCTGCAATGCCTTCCAGACGGCACCCGGGCGGCGTCTTCAAATGCTTCTCCAGATCAGCTGGGCCACGGCGTCTTCCGGGCGGCCCCCAGACCGCATCGGCGTTTTTCTCAAAAGGCAGCCTTTGAGAGCGATATCTCTCTAGTCCGCTGCCAGCACCAAACCCCCCAAGAGATCACTCGTGCCCTGGTCTCTTTCTTGTTCGATTTCGGGGGCGGTTTCTCCTTCCTTGGTATTTTCTTTCCGCAAAAATGCCGAAGCGAGAAGCTCCGCAGACATATTCCTTCGCACATGCGCAGCAGAAAGATATACCAGAAACAAGCAGCAAAGATAATGGTAAATGGAGAACTAACAGAACCGATTGAAATAAAGAGAGGTACAAGACAAGGCTGCCCACTATCACCGCTACTCTTTGTCCTAACACTAGAGGCCTTAAATAGAAAGATCAGAGAAGAAGAAGTCCTCCTGGACCCACAGCTGAGTTTTGATCACCATCTATCAGCTGTGACCAGGGGGGCATTTGCCCAGGTTCGCCTGGTGCGCCAGTTGCGGCCCTACCTGAATCGGGAGGCTCTCACGACAGTCACTCGAGCCCTTGTGATCTCTAAGCTGGAATACTGCAATGTGCTCTACATGGGGCTGCCCTTGAAGAGCACCCGGAGACTTCAGCTAGTACAGAACGCGGCCGCGCGAGTGATTGTGGGCGCACCTCGGTTCGCCCACATAACACCTATCCTCCGCGAGCTGCGCTGGCTGCCTGTGGATCTCCGGGTGCAATTCAAGGTCTTACTTACCACCCATAAAGCGCTCCATGGTAGTGGATCTGACTATTTGAGAGACCGCCTTCTGCCAATAACCTCCCTGCGTCCCATCAGATCGCATAGAGCGGGCCTCCTCCGTATTCCATCCGCCAGTCAGTGCCGACTGGCGACCACCCGGAGGAGAGCCTTCTCAGTTGCTGCTCCGACGCTATGGAACAATCTCCCCGTGGAGATTCGTACCCTGACCACAGTCCAGGCCTTCCGTACAGCCCTCAAGATCTGGCTAGCCCGTCAGGCCTGGGGATAAATTTTCTTGCCCCTCCCGAATACTGAGTGAATGTTGTGTTTTAGTACTTTTTAGTTATTTCACATTTTCTTTTGTATTTTGTCTTTCACTCCCCTTCCCTTACTATTGTGAGCCGCCCTGAATCCCCTTAGGGAAAAGGGCGGCCTATAAATGCGAAAAAAAAAAAAAAAAAGAAGAATTAAGAGGAATGAAAATTAAAAGAGAAGAGTATAAATTGCAAGCATTCGCAGACGACTTAGTTTTTATTCTTGAATATCCATTAGAAACCGCACTCAAATTGTTAGAAAGAATAGAGGAATATGGAGAAGTAGCAGGCTTGAAAATAAACAAAGATAAAACAAAGATCATGACAAAGAATATCCCAGCTACACAAAAGGAAGAGTTGTCAGAAATGTTGCAGATTCAAAACACAAGTAAGATTAAATATTTGGGGATACATTTATCACCTAGATATAGCACTCTTAAAGAGGATAATTATACCAGATTAAAACGACAAATAGCAATCGATTTGGAGAAATGGGAAAACTTGCATTTATCAATGATGGGAAGAATTTCTACAATTAAAATGAACATTTTACCTAGAATTCTATATCTGTTTCAGACAATCCCAATCAGACTGGGTAAGGATTTTTTTTCTAGATTTAAATAAAATAGTTTTGAAATTTATTTGGCAAGGGAAAAAAGCTAGAATAAAACTTAAATTACTACAAGATGTTAGATCAAGAGGAGGTTTTGGGTTACCCGATTGGGAGCTATACTATCAGGCAGCAAACCTGATGTGGATTAAAGAGTGGATATCATTAAAAAACTCTAGATTATTGAACGTAGAAGGTCACGATTTGCTGTTGGGATGGCATGCTTTCTTATAGTATAAGGGAACTAAACCACATGGTTATTTTAGAAGACATTATATAAGGGAGGCGTTGTTGTTAAATTGGGAAAAGATTAAAAAATTACATTATTTAAAAATTCCAGTCTGGACATCAACAATTGAAGCATTTTCGTATCCGATAATACATAAAAAGGAACAAACAGTTAGATATACAGAATTATTGAATACAGAGGGTGAGCTCAAATCTAGTCAAGAGTTGAAGCAAGAAGGGATGGAAATGAACTGGTATTCATATGTACAGATACAATCTAGATATAATGAAGATAGAAAAACTAAAGGTCTCTATAACAAAATGACTGAGCTAGACAAAATTCTAACAGGTACTGATGAAAAAGTAATTAAAAAACTATATGGATATTTATTGGAGTTTAAATTGCATGAAGAACAAGTTAAAGAAACTATGATTGCTTGGGGAAAATTTTTTTAAGTATGGGATTGATTTAGAGAATTGGCAGAAATTGTGGTCTCAAAATTACAAAATGACAATGTCCACTGCATATAGAGAAAACTTGTATAAGATGTTTTACAGGTGGCATCTACCCCCGACCAGAATCGCAAGAATGTTCAAGAATAAATCAGAAAAGTGTTGGAAATGTCACCAGATACCTGGCTCATACTACCACATGTGGTGGACTTGCACTGAAGCCAAAAGATACTGGACTAAAATCCACATGTGGTTGGAGAAAATGATACACAAACAAATAGACTTTAAACCAGAGGTCTTTTTATTGGGAATCTTACCAGAAACCTACAACAAAGACTTAAAATATTTGATTGTAAATGTGTTAACAGCAGCCAGAATTGTATTTGCAAAAAACTGGAAAAATGAAACAATACCAAAAGAGGAAGAAGTTATTCGAAAAATAATGGACTGTGCCGAAATGAGTAAATTGACATTTGAAATTAGAGAGCAAGAGGATGAACAATTTTATAAGATATGGGACTTGTTTTATCAATGGCTAAGGGGAAAAAAAAAACTTTGGAAATGAAAAATGATACACTTATGCCTTAGCTGGAAAAAGTAAATGATGATATAATTATGCTGTGAAATAATTCAACAATGATATAAGGAAGTATTAATATAAGGTCTGGTGATATAATGTATAAGGTTAAGAACTTACTATAATGATATTTCGCTGCTGATAAGGCAATTCTAATAGGGGGACAAATGAAAACTGGTATATATAGGCAGCGATGCCTTGTTGAACAATGAAGGAATAAGATCTCTGTTTGAAGGTATGAAATGCAAGGTTAACAATGAATAGAAGTATACTTTCTGGGGGAAAACAATGCTAATGTTAACTGAATATATATTGTAGAAGGAAAATGAGGCCTTTAGTTACATTAGAGGAAATATCTGAGATGGTAAATATTATTTGAAGATGTAGATGTTAAAACAACCGTAACCAAACGACATGCTGCATGTGATGATGGTTTTTTTTTTCCTTTTTTTTTCCTTTTTGGACCTTTTTTTGTCCTTTTTGGCCTCCCCCTCC
The DNA here is from genome assembly GCF_051295495.1 of Thamnophis sirtalis. NCBI lineage: Eukaryota > Metazoa > Chordata > Lepidosauria > Squamata > Natricidae > Thamnophis > Thamnophis sirtalis. The sequence goes on along the minus strand of NW_028261382.1, from coordinate 145,228,217 downwards.
TCTCCCCACCTTTTTTTTTCTTGTTTTATTTATTTTTTTTTTGTTTTGTTTTTTAAACCCTAGCTTATTGTGGTGTTTATTAAATATACAACAGAGAGATACGGGATGTACAAACTTAGTAGGGATGCACCTGTGATCAAACGACATATTGTATGTGAAGATGGGTTTCCCCTCTCCCTTTTTTTCCCCATCTTCTCCCTTCCCCATTGTTGTCTGTGTAATAAAATAAATAAATAAATAAATAAATAAATAAATAAATAAATAAATAAATAAATAAATAAATAAAAAGTGGGCGGTAGATATAAAAAGGTTGACTATCCCTGGTCTTTGTTATGCAATTCCGCATGGGCTATTTTCAAGGTAGTTATATTTCTGAATATCCCTCTGAATTTTTAAGAATTTTCCAGTGCGGTAGAAGCTCTACTATTGTTAAGGCATCAAGGAATCTGCTAAGGAAATGATGACCCAACAGGTCACGAGTTGTTTAGTATAATACTACAAGTGAAAAAACAAATCTTTAACTTTAAGAATTATATTCCACTTTAAGACCCAAATATGACATTCCAAGCTATTACAAGAGTTATATAAAGAAGAATTTCAAAATAATTTGCCAATATATTAATTTAGGTCCTTCCATTATCAGTATGTGACAACGATGCAGAATTAATTCTCTGCTATGAATCACATGTAATTCTCTCTTCAGAGATTTATCAACTTTGTTCTCTTTTTCTCTGGTTTGACAAAATTCTACATATTATTCTAGAATTGTTAAGGACTTTAGAACTTGATATGCTATAAAGTTTTGCTATGATTATTTATATATAGGTAAAATTTCATACTGGTTTGAATTATATAAAATACACTAAGACATGCCAGAATAGGGGCTGGGGTGAACTTTTCCCTGCAATCCATGTGTCGCTTTGTTCCTCCCCCACAAACACCGAGGCAGTAAAGTATAACATTAAATTTAAAAAACATTTAAACAAATCAACCAAATTGTGAGAATTTCTTTTGTGATCTGCCAAACTTACCTGTCCTGCTTTACTATATCTATGTCCAGCCAGTATCATATGAAAGGCAAATTTTCTAACCATAGGATTTTTCATGTTTATAAAACAATGTGCAGCTTGTTCCAGCAGCAGTGCACTTCGAAGATCTGAATCCTATTAGAAAGAGTGAATAATGAGACAACTGGCAACTATCTTTACAACAAGATCTGAAGACCAAAGCAAACACCCATTATATTACCACTTCAGAAAAACAGTGTCTGTTTTATACATAACACTGAATAAATTAACTAAAATCCGTGAAAACGGATTATAATCCCCTGAGAACAGATGGATAATTAAATTCACTTTGTGATCAAATCTCATTTCTTATCATGGACAGAAATATCCATCAGAAGGGAAAATATATCTCAGACACAGTTTTTTTTAGATAATGTAGGATTCTGTTACTGAATCCATCCATGTACATACTTGTTTTCAGAACAAAGAAGCTTCTTAGTATTGTAAATTATCTCTAAAACATTTAGTAATTTTTTTTTCAGATTATATCTCATCAGTTGAAGTTTAATTAATTTTCTATCCTCACAGTTTATTTCTATGAACATAATTTATATATCTGTTTTAAATATATTGTTTCTCAGAATTGAAACTGAATGAAAAGACTGAGCTGGTTAAAAAGCTTATATTTCTAGTTGATACCATATTATTTATTGATTTATAAAGCAGTAACATATCAGTTTAAAAAGCATATTATCTCATTGTCTTCTAAGCATTAGTGACAGAGTAGGCAGAGAATGGTTATAGGAAAAAAATTATTACAAAAATAAACATTATAATAAAATGATTTCCACAAGTATATCCTCCTCTTGATTTGATTCAGATTATGATGTTTTATTCTTATTAATCTCAAAAATTCTCCATTTTGTAATCCTTTAATGCACATATTCCATGTCCTGAATCACACATGTGCATCAGTAACAATGAATTACTTTATTGCTACCTAGTAATCAAATTAGCACAATGTGTTTCAACATATTTAATACACTATATAATCTTTCAGCTATTCCAGCTCACATTTCTAACACTCACCATGCCCATCCAAGCGCTCTGCTGCCATTTTTTTCCACAGAAAAATTAAAAAAACAAGAATGTAAGCTTTAAAATATTTCAATTTAAAAAAATGAAAATGAAGATTGGGAACAACAACTGAATATTACAAACTTAACTCTAACTGTAATTTTGAAATGCTCATTAAAATCTGATTAAAAACTATAGTTGATAATATGCAACTGAAGTATCCATTATATGGTTTCAAAATATTGTTTCTAAATAATTTTAGAATAAGATTCCTTATGATCCTATTACCAATAAAAATATGCTTAAATAATTTAAAGGCCTTGCATTGAATCACATATTCATTATTTTTCCTTTTAATTATCTTATGATTTCGAGACTATTTTTTTTACTTTATTTGAACATGCATGATTTTAAAAGGCATAAAATGTGAAGTTGCACATTTTCAGCACCTATCACGTCTGTTTACTTGAACATGTTTTCTTTTTCCAGATAAAAAGTGCACAAATGCACTATAAATTATTATAACTCTTTCGGTGAATTCTGTTAGGATGTTGCCAGTATGAGTGTGAGTAAGGAATTAATTTATAGCCATAGCAGATAAATAATTTTCCTATAAACAAATAAATGTAATATAATGTACATGCAATTACACACAGAAAAAGTATTATTTTAAGCTTACAAATCTTTCTTCTTGATACTATTCCATCTACTTAAGAAATGCACATTTTTAAAATCTTTTTTTCCTTTTTTGCAACATACAAAAACAAAACAATAAAAATATTATCTACCTCACTAGTTAAACGAATGAGGAGAGCAGCTGCCTCTGAATATTTGGTTTGGCTTTTTAGTATTTCAGCACTAAGGAGCACACATCTCTCTGCCAGCAACATATTCCTATGAAACACAAAATAAATTCTTTGGGTATAATTTAATATCCCATGTATTGAACTCTCATAGAAAATATGCACTGAATATTTTAATTAAACATAATCAATAAAAAATTTATTTTCTCCAATTTTGATTATGAAATAGTGAATAATTCTAAACACTGTAATAATAGTCTTGCTATATGTAATACTAAGGATTTAACCTAGTAGAATAATGATAAAACTTATGAATTGTTGTAGAACAGTGTATAGTTATTTAAAATAAGAATTTGCCTTTGCCTTCAGGAAGGCATTACTATGTTTGATTCCATTTAAGAGAAAATGATTTTATAGTTAAACTACAACTGCCATTATTTTTATTGTTGTTATTTCATTAATTATGCATGCATCATTATGGAATGATGAAAAAATGTTTAATAAGATTGTTTTATCTTCAACTGAGAAAAACCAAATATAACCACATACTTGCATATGTCTCTATAGGTCTGGATTGCAGTCTCCATGTAATGAGCAGGATATGGCCTTGGTGCTCCTGGCTGCAGAAAAGCCGACACCGCTGCCATTTCCTGTAAAGCAAAAGGGGTCATTAAATAATTTTGCTACAATTCTGTAATCTGAAAAAAATATTTGGGCACAAATATTCACATATGAATACCATGAGTCAACTGCATTTTATAGTACAATAAATGTGAGCTTCCAAACATATTGTACAGATTCAGCATAATTCACAATGGTGTGAATGACAAAATCAAAACAATACCCACAGAATCTTAGCACATCCATTTTACTTTTAAAGTCATTTTGAGAGCTCTGACTAAAAACAGTTAATGCACATTTGTTTTAACCTGAGCTGGCAAAAATCATGTTAAAGTTACAATCCAGTAAGAAAATAAAAGAGCAATAGAAGTATCCTGCTCCTATGCTCTGACTGTCTTCTGTATCTGCATGAGACCTAGATTTATATACATTATGAAATAGGTATATACATAATCTTTGGCATTATGTGAAAAATGTAAACAATACATATCTAATGACAAAGATTATATGTATAAAAAAATGACAGATGATATGCAATAGGTGATACTACAGGACAATATACTTGAGCTAATGCCAATGTCATTCATGTCAATAATAGAGGATGCACTCATTTGTTTTGGTTTGAAATGTTTTAATATATGAAACAGCATCCTCTGCTTTTGTTCTTTTCAGAACATTACCTCTCTCTCTCACACACACACACACTTTGTTATACTATGTAGATGAAAAGTTTAACCTTTAATCCTTTTCAAAATATTTTTACATTTTAAAAGTTAACTTGAAGTCTGATAAAGTTATAGATTCTGTAACTTCATGTAGCTTTATTTATTATTGGTTAATTTAGCCTTCCATCCTTCCGAGATCAGTAAAAAGAGGTCCCAGATTATTGGGGGCAATATGCTGACTCTAAACATCTTAGAGAAGGCTGTGTGAAGCAGTATATAAGTCTTAAGTGCCATTGCTATTGCTATACTAAATTTCCAATAACTGTCACAGCTTGCTGAGGCTAATGTAGCAGCAATATCTCAAAAACACATTCCTCTTTTCTTTTATAATCCCACATTTAATTTTCCAGTGTCAAATCATATGACAATGCCTAATGACCCTACAACTAATGGTCAAAGTCTTTAGGGGAACTAATAAGTGCTAATTGAATAAATGGAGGCAATTACTGAATGGGCATTAACCTTTCTATTCGTCAGCCTATTTGCTTTAATAGGCAGTTAACGTGATTCCAATATTGATTCTGTAGAATGGACACAATGTTTCAAGCTGCCTTACCAAGTCCAATAGCTATAGATATATTTTCTAAAAATTGTCTCCTCCCTTATTTAAATTTATGCACTGGTAACAACTTTTGACGCTTCAAGATTTCAATTAGCTCAAGCCTAAGAATTCAGAAGAGCTTATATTGTTGTAAGTTACATAAGAGAAACATCTGAATATATAAGGTGGCACATAGGCAATATTCATTTAAGATTTTTTGTGCAAAGCAACATGTAGAAAAACACAAACATATTTTTTTGCAAATATGCTAATGCACCAACCAGTGCTCCTGCTGCATACAGCATTGCTTGATCGTTCAAAAAGTCTTTCTTTGCTGTATGATAACAACTATACGCCAGTTCATAGTGCTGCACCAAAAAACACAAATCTGCCATTTTCCTGATTTGAAGCTCTGGTGCTTCTGGGGAGTACCTGAACATAGAAACAAATAAAAATGCACAATTTATGTTTTAAAAAGTCATACCATATTCATAAAGATATAAGCTTCAAACCAAATCGCAGCTAGTGCACATTACCAATTTAATATATCTATATGTTCAAAGAAAGGAATAACGTTAACAGCCATTTCTAGCCTATATATAAAATTTTTAAATGAAAGATATATTGGTCCCTTGAAGTTATATATCATAATTAACAATAACTGCTTGATTTCTCTTCTATTTAGTTTCAAATCTGTTAGAAAACTACAGGTATGCCTGGATACAAAGTTTTTCATCTACAAGAGAACAATTATATTCATGAAACATGTCACCCCATGCATGTGACCGTGTCTTCCATTTGTGTAACATAAGCTATGGACCCAACTCACCAAGAAGAAATTAATTCATATTAAATATTTTATTTTAAAAAGGATTACCAATTCTAATTTCAACAAAACTATATAGAACAGTGCTTTTCTTTTCTTCTCTAGGGTCAAAAGTAAACAGGTAGTCCTTGACTTAAAATCATTCATTTAGTGACTATTCAAAATTACAACATTACTGAAAAAAGTCACTTATGACCATTTCCCACTTATAACCATCGCAGCATCAGCATGGTCACATGATCAAAATGTGTCCACTTGGAAACTGTCATGTGTGTGATGGCAGTGCTTTCCTGGGATCACCCTTGCAACCTTCCCAGCTGGATCCTGACAAGCAAGTTCATGAAGGAAGCCAGATTCACCTAGCAACCACATGATTCACTTAACAACTGCCTTGCTTAGTAACTAAAATTTGAAGCTCAATTGTGGTCGAGGATTACCTGTATAGTAGTAATCAAAATGCAATTTACAGCTGTAGCAATCATATTTTGAGTATATCCAAAGCAGAAGCAAAGAATTTGAAGGTCATATTTGCAACTATTTTTTTAAGATAATTAGTAGCAAGCTCATTTTTAGCATATTATATATATATATATATATATATATATATTTATTCGTATTCGTATTCATATTCATATTCATATTCAATATGCCATATCTTTTGACCACACATGCAACCGTTTCCTACCGCCTCTTTCAGTGCTCCCTAAATAGATGAGAAAACTTTCAATTAACCACAGTTATTCAGTTGATATACCTGTGGGCAACACATGATTTTTAACCAGTGTGGTAAATAGTGCTGGATGGGAGCCAGTCATTACGGTACATATTGGCATTAATGGTATCAGGGAAAATAGCTGGATAATTTGAAGTGCCTTTCTCAAAAATGCTATCTATATTCACACAGTGCAAAGCAGACATGCCGATTATCTGGATCCCTTTCAGTCTGGAGTCAGGCCTGGCTTCAGCACGGAAACCGCTTTGGTCGCACTGACCGATGATCTCTGGAGAGCCAGGGATGGAGGTCATGCCTCCATCCTAGTGCTTCTTGACCTCTCAGCGGCCTTCGATACCATCGACCATGGTATCCTTCTGCGACGGTTACAAGAGGTGGAGGTGGGAGGCACCGTTCTTCAGTGGTTCTCCTCCTACCTCTCCGACAGGTCGCAATCGGTGTTGGTCGGGGGCAGAGGTCGACACCTAGGCCCCTGAAATATGGGGTCCCACAGGGTTCGGTGCTGTCCCCCCTCCTGTTTAACATCTACATGAAGCCGCTGGGTGAGATCATTCGGCGGCACGGGATAAAATACCATCAGTACGCGGACGATACCCAGTTGTATCTGTCCGCCCCGTGCCAACTCAATGAAGCGGTTGACGTGATGTGCCAGTGCCTGGAGGCTGTCAGGGTCTGGATGGGGGTTAACAAGCTTGCGCTCAATCCAGACAAGACCGAATGGCTGTTGTCCCAAAAATTTGGCTAGTACTCCATCACTCAGGCTGGGGGCTGAAATTTTACACCCCTCAGACAGGGTTTGCAATTTGGGAATCCTCTTGGACCCACAGCTGACCTTATCATTTGTCAGCTGTGACCAGGGGGGCATTTGCCCAGGTTCGCCTGGTGCACCAATTGCGTCCCTACCTGAACCGGGAGGCACTCGCAACAGTCACTCATGCCCTCGTGACCTCCAGACTGGACTACTGCAATGCGCTCTACATGGGGCATCCCTTGAAGAGCATTCAGAGACTTCAGCTCGTCCAGAATGCAGCCGCGCGAGCGATTGTGGGTGCACCTCGGTACACCCACGTTACACCTATCCTCCGCAAGCTGCACTGGCTACCGATTGGTCTCCGGATACGCTTCAAGGTGCTAGTCGTCACTTATAAAGCCCTTCATGGTATTGGACCTGGGTACTTGAGAGACCACCTGCTGCCAATTACCTCCCAAAGACCCATTAGATCACACAGATTAGGCCTCCTCCGGGTTCCATCTACTAGCCAATGTCATCTTGCCACTACTCGGGGGAGGGCCTTCTCTGTGGCGGCTCCGGCCCTTTGGAACGAGCTCCCCGCAAAGATTCGGACCCTCACCTCTCTCCAGGCCTTCCGAAAAGCCGTTAAAACCTCGCTGTGTCGGCAGGCCTGGGGTCGATGAGTTCCCTTCCCCTCTCGAATTGTGTGGCTGTTGGTTGTTTTAAATGCCCTGTACTTTTTGTAGTTTTTGTGTTTTTCCCTCCCCCCTCCTTGGGTTTATGCACCGCCCTGAGTCCCGCTGGGAATAGGGCGGCATATAAATAAAATGAACGTCGCACCTCGAACAAGCAGAATTGAGCAATCTCAATCTGTGAATTAAGACAATGGTGCTGAATGTTGGGGAGGGATTTAGATTTGTCAGATATTGTGATACTTTTCAGGAGAAGCCACATTTGTACAAAAGGATAAACTGTGTCAACTCAGAAGGGTACTAGAATGCAATTGGGCAATATTAGAAAGGTGCTAGAGCATGCCTTAAACTGATCCCATGGAAGAAAGCAGAGAAAAGAAAGTAGAGAAAATGAAATACATTTGTTCTGCAAAATTACAAGGAATAAAACTGGAAGCATGTTAATCAATTTTGATAATAAAGTTGACTTATTTTTCTAACATGAAGTACAGCATCCCTTCTGTCTTAATTTTGTTGGATATATATGGGTTTCCTATTTTTAAAAGTTATTCTTTTAAAACATTAAGTTATCCAAAGTTATTCTGGAGTCAGACAGCCCTTAAATCTAATAAAATAACTTTAAGGGGGGAAATCACCCCAGAGTCAGATTGGGAAAGTTAGAATGATCCATGATGAAAGAAAAACAAGTATTACAAACTTTACACAACGCTGGGGGAATGAAAATATCAGTGTTCCAAATATCATGCAGAATTAAATCAGAGTCCAAGGCAGAGCTATCCTTAAGGTTCCAATTTAATAAGACAGACATGTTAGGCACACAGCTGTGGAATTCCAATACTGGAAATGACATCAGAATTCCACCCAGTTAAAAGTTCATGATCTTGTCCCCACACCCACAATCCATCACATGGTCCAATCTTCTTCTTCCACACTGGTTTCTCCACCCAGCTGCTTCTGGTCAGGTGTGAAAGTGCAGAGACAAAGGATGACCTTGTCTTCTAGTAAAGAATGAAAATAATACATTCCACAATCCTACTCCTTCTATTCCCCCCTCCCATCGACTATACTTAAAGAAACAGCATAATGAAATAAGAGAAAGTGTGGAAGGCCAAAATTCTATAAATGCAGGCCTGACAGAAATTTTATCATGACATATCTCTTGATAAAGGTTTTTAGAAAGACAGAAAGGAGTATAATGGAAGCAGAATTATCCTATATGTCAAAGGCATGGATTCTTCTGATTCATTGGGGGTATCCATATCAATCTACAAAGTGTTAGTACTAAGAAAATATTATCATTTCCTTGGCCAAGAAACTAAAGCTGATGTACAGATGGAATTTAGTCATTAGTGACTGCAATCACCTTCATAAAGTCTGAGAAAATGCATGTTCTGGATACAGCAAAAACCAAACTGCTTATGTCTTGGAACAGCTAGTCAACAAGAAGAAGAAGAAGAAGAGAGCACTAGACTTAATCTTAAACTATGCTCAGAATTTTGTCCAAGATCTAAATGTTTTGGAGAACTGATCATAATTTTATAATCATCATCTGGAATGTGAACGGATGCTTACCACCAACATGCTCTCAGAAGAAAAGACTTCCAAAAACAACAGCGGCATCATTGAAAAGAAAAATGAAGGGATAGTAGTAAGGGCCATTTTCTTCATAATGCTTGAAAGTTATTAATAAATATACCATATCAACTAGAATATACACCTAAAATTAGGCAAAAAAATAGGCATCTAGGCAAAAAAACCCAAACCCTTAAGTAGTTAATAAATAGCTTCACAATTGCTATTAAAGACAAGGCTTCTTTTTAAAAAAATGGAAATATTGGCCCGCTGAGGAGTACTGTACAATGAAGAACATAAAATGTGGCCAGAGAAATAGAGGCGGTCAAAAAAAGTGACAGCCCCCCCCCCCAAAGACCCCTGCACATTGTAAACACTGAAACAAAGAGTAACAATGTTTACATATGTTTAATTTGGAATATGAAACTGACTCAGGACATGATGGGGGAGGGGGTATTAAAGACGTGTTAGAATGAGATAAAAAAATAGCAAGTAAGTGAATTAATTATTTGCATTTATCCTCACTGATAAATATAGGAACTTAGTTTATTTTTCAGGAACAAGATCAGACAAGATGAGCCAAGCAAAGATAAAGAGATGGACAAAAAAGGGATCTATCCCTCATTATACTGGAGATGGTATCCACCTAAGAGTTTTTAAAGAACTTAAATGTGAATTTGCTGATCTTTTCACAAAATTATGCACTTACACTTTAACAATACCATTTGTTTCTAAGAAATGGAAAATGCCAATATGAGCCATTTTTAAAAATAGAATTATAGATAAGGAAATTACAAGTCACTTAGTTTCATATCTGTCCCACGGAAGATTTTTTTTTAAAGCTATTAAAAAAGCTTCCCTTGTCCTTGGCTATCTGGATTCCATAAAGATTAAGTCTGGTCTCACTAACCTTCTAGACATTTTGAGAGGGTCAACAAGCATGTAGACAGGGATGACATAATAGACCATATATACTTGGACTTTCTTAAAAGCCTTTGACAAAATCCCTCACCAAAAGCTTGAGCAAACTCAGCTGGAGTGACAACTGGTTGAAAACAGAAAATAGAAAGTAGGAATAAATGGGTGATTTGTACACTGGCAGGTAACATAAACCATTAATACATTAACGGAATCTAAGCTGGCAGTGTCTGCCAAGAAAAGGGATCCTAGAATCACAGCAGACTGCTTGATGAATGCCTAGCATGCAGTTTCTGTAATATATAAATTCCATGCTTGGAGTACTGAGACCAAAATTATTGAAATAGAAGCATCATTGTACAAATGACAAATTACTTAGGGCAGAACAAATCAGGATCTTAAAGCACAATTAAAATGTGGATAAATATCCTGGTTTGTTATGAAATTGTCAATAGTCTCCAATTTGGATATAAGGAAAACTATGGTTAAGAGTAAGTTTACTAATTTAATCATGATGAGCTCATAAAGAAGACCACAGGGTTGCATCTGTAAGCAAAAGACCTACCTAAATGGAGATATAATCATTCAAAAGTAGTTATTGTTAATTGTGTTTATATTATTAAAATAACAATAAAATGCATTTTATTTATTTTATTATAAATATAAATTTATTAGCCACCCAACTCCAGTGGACATGGAAATTAGAAAAGACAAAACCCAATAAAATTCAAGCATTCTTCATTTTTATAAACAGCTGTACTTACAACAAACCAGATGTGTTTTTTAGTTCATTCACACCTTTCTCAGGAACTTTACCTCCAGTAAACCATTTTTTGGTTGCAGAAAATAAAGATCTACTCAAACCTTTTCTAGATATTAACTGAAAGATAGAAATATTTTTTCACTGAAATGCAATAGTTTATTATTCACAGAAAACATTTACTTTTCAGAGATTTACAGCTATCTAAAAAACTATGTATTTCATATAGAATACTAGATTCCAATCAAATGTTTATAACAGTTATAGACCAGCATAAAGAAGGTGAAATGAAAACAATAGTTTTTTAAACAAATTATTATGACAAAAATCCACAAAATTAGAAAAATTAAAAATACATTTAAAACATATATATATTGTCTGCTTTTTAAACTTTTGTTTTTTACACAGGTGTGCATGGAGAGAGAGGGAGAGGGAGGGGGGGAGAAAGAGGATGAGACTAAAAAAGTCAGATAATTTTCTTTTCAGCTTTTTTAAAATACTGCTATCTGTTATCTTCAGAAAACAACATATGCTTCATTTTAGGAAATGTATGAATTTATAGGTTTACTCATCTATTGAGCATTGTTATATAATTCTCTTCAGCAATAGATTCAAAGGCAAGAATAATTATTCATTGTCATTACATATTTCATCAAAGTAATCTGAAGGGCTCTGCATAAAAGGAGTCTTGTATTTATTGGCTCTAGCTTTCATTTGTTAGTTCAGATCATTTAAAATATATTGTGTTGGGGTTTCTAAAGCATTACATCATCTTTATAAATGAATGGCAATGACATTTGTATTAAATTTCAATGTTAAATATCAATTATACTATGCACATGTACTTTGACATAAGCTGTATTGAGGATTTTCACTGAAATAAACAATATACAGGATATGTTCTGAATACATTTAAGATTTTACATAGCAAGCTTTGATTGTGAATCTAGTTTGAATTTCAGCTAAGCGAAAAACCTCCCTAAAAACATTTTTGTAAAAGTAATATTACTTACCTGATCATTCAATTGTCTAATAGTTTTCTCTATATGTGGTAAAAGTCCTCTAAAAGTGAATTCTTGTATGAATTGCCGAATTCGATCATGATCTGTGAGTGTCAAACAAGTGCCATGAGGTGTCCAAATATTTGATTTCTTTGATTCGTGCATAGATAGATTTGGTTTTATGTAATCCGTGCCATCGAAGTAACTAGTGTCGCTAGCATGATCCAACTGAAGTGGGTGACTCTTAAAGTTATTTGATAAACCATCTAAGAAAAAGAAATTATATGTAATAACCATTAAATGATGATTTCAAAACTGTCTACAGTAATCCTTAACTTACTATGGCAATTGGAATCAGACTTTCCATCCCTGAACAATGAGATTATAAAGCACAACCATATCACTTAGTAATGGCAATCACTGCAATTCCAGCTGCTATTGTTTAACCAAATCCCACAACTGTTAGGTGAGGCAACTTCCTGCTAACGTCCCACAAGAAGTCAATGGGGAAGTCAGCAGGAAGTTGCAAGTCACAGGAATTTTACAAACAAGCCAGGAAGCAGGTAGGTGATTGCTGCTGAGGGGGACAAGGGGGCGTCCAAGGGTGCAAGGGATATGTCTGCAAAAGTGTATGGTATGTGTTAAGAATGTGAGATGCAGGAAAGATCAGGGAAGATGCATGAAGGTGTGAAGAGGTACCTGAGCATGCAAGGAACATCAAGGCTCAGGAAGTGCCTGCACAAGTGGCCAGCATAGTGCAACCACAGAAGGGCTGGAAGTGGGTGGATGGGTGGGAGAGACTTATCTCAGTAACTTACAGCATTCCCCACTGGCTTCCCTATTGAATTTCTAGGGAAGCCAGAAGGAAAGGCTGCAAATGATAATCATGTGATTGTAGGTTGTGCAACAGGTAGTAAATTGAGTCAGCTGTCAATCACCCAGGGTGTGATTACATGACCATGGGGATGCTGGGATGGCTAAAACGTCGAAGACCAGTTACAGGCAACATTTGTTCACCACCGTTGCAACTTTGAACAGTCATTGAAGGAATGGTCATAAATCAAGGACTATCTGTATTCAAAATAAAATTTAGCTATTTTGCAAGATTTCATACTTTCACAATATTTATATGACTTCATATCCACATCAATCCACAATGCAGACATATATATCAGAAATGTCACAATATTTGACACCATTGTAAAAGGCAAGTTTCAGCACCTAGTTTACCGAAATGTCTTAATTTTCTTTCCAGCCTCCAATGGCAAGGGAATATGGTAGTAATATAGTGGCAATCTTAATAGCAATAGCAGTAGCAGTTAGACTTATATACCGCTTCATAGGGCTTTCAGCCCTCTCTAAGCGGTTTACAGAATCTAACCCTAACCCCAACAACAATCCGGGTCCTCATTTTACCCACCTCAGAAGGATGGAAGGCTGAGTCAACCCTGAGCCAGTGAGATTTGAACAGCCGAACTGCAGAACTGCAGTCAGCTGAAGTAGCCTGCAGTGCTGCATTTAACCATTGCACCATCTCAGCTCTATCTTGAGGGGATATTTTCAGTTTTTGGGTAGGTTTTAAAAGATCATTATTAGTGATTTGCCTTAATGGAAGCTTAACATACTTATTTTAACTTTGTTTTATGTCTTCTCCAAAATACTAAAAAAAAAAAAGGTAGCCAAAACTATTGAAGAAATCTGTTCTTTTGGACTCTCTCCTTCCATTGGCTTACTGCTTTCAGATGCCCTGTGATAAGCTCTTATTTTTGCTTTTTAAAGCATGAAGTTTTTTATTTATAATCATAGTGTTATAATCATACTGTTAAGTACATTGTCTTGGTAGAAAAGCTATCTGAAAAGTAGGATATACCATATTTATGTGAAAGGAGATGCCTCTGAATTGAAGACCATTTCCGCAAAAGAGGAAGTATTGTAAACCACAAGTTTATAAACAAGCAAAAATACCTGTTGAATTCCCCGCTTTCCTCTGTGGCAACTAGAATTCCTAACTCCAGTCAAAAATATTCATCCTATAGTGTCTTTGCCACAATATGCATATACACATCCCCAAAAGAAATAAAGTAAATAATAAGTAAGTTTTCTGTTTAAGTAATTCCATTAAGAAAATTAAATGATCCTCAATTGCATAAAACAAGGATTTTTGTCATATTCAGAAGCCACTACCTCATACAGAATCTAGTGGTATAAATATTTTTTTTTTTGGTCTTCATCCAACATATACAAGCAGTCCTCAACTTGGGATCACAACCACAATTTCGACCAGAATTTCCATTGTTATGTCAGTATCTTGGTAAAGCAAAAGGGCATTGGTACTTACCTGATACGCCTCTTCTCATAGTGGGGGGAGGAGTATCCAGAATGGGTTGACCTTATCCTCTCGTGATTGGATTGAGTCAGATAAGCTCTTTGGGCTCCGCCCCCTAGAACCAGGCATGCCCAGTTTTAATGACGAAGAGCTCTCTCCGACTCGTTGCATCATTCACTCCAGACTCTTGATTCAGTTTTTTTTGCTTTTATTGTCTTCAACATCAATATTTAAATAACAACATAAACAATGAACATAACAGTCGTACAAACATAGTCAGGGAGGGACTGGATACTCCTCCCCCCACTATGAGAAGAGGCGTATCAGGTAAGTACCAATGCCCTTTCTCCAGTGAGGGGGGAGGAGTATCCAGAATGGGACGTACCAAAGCCTGCACGTCCCTAGGGAGGGAGACCCCTGAGGCCCTGTGTCCCCCACTCAGGCCTGTTGAGGCGCGGGTCCTGCCCTGTGTACCGCCTGCAACACCCTGCGGCCGAATGAGGCCTCTGCCGAGGCAAAGGAGTCCAACTTATAGTTCCTAACAAAGGGAGAGGGGGAAGCCCACGTGGCTGCCCTGCAGATTTCGGCCAGGGATGCTTGTGTGGCCCAGGTGGCTGCACTCCGCGTGGAGTGGGCTGTGATATGATTTGGTGTCTGTAAACCCTGCGATTGGTACGCAGTGGCAATGCAGGTTCGCAACCACCTGCCAATAGTGGTGGAAGTTACCTTGTTACCCAGGGATCCTGGTTGGAAGGAGACAAACAGGGCTTCGGATTTCCTGTTTGGCCTGGTTCTCCTGAGGTAAATCCTCAGAGCCCTCCTAACGTCCAGAGTGTGCCACTTCCTCTCCAATGGGTGAGAAGGGTCTGGACAGAAGTTGGGCAAAATCAGTTCCTGGGCTCGATGGAAGCAGGAGCACACCTTGGGGATGAAGGATGGATCCAGCCGTAACACCATCCTATCTTGGTGGAAGACACAGAGATCCTCCCTGGTGGACAGCGCCTGCAGTTCGGATATCCGCCTGGCGGAGGTGATGGCCACCAGGAATGCCACCTTCAGGGTCAGGAACTTAAGGGAAACTGTTTGTAATGGCTCAAATGGAGCGCCCGTTAGAGCGTCCAGTACCCTGTGTAAATCCCAGGAAGGGTACCTGTGTACCGTAGGTGGTCTGAGATTGGAGGCCCCCTTAAGGAATTGCCTGACCATGGGATGGTGCGTCAAGCTCTGGTTTCTGCCACACAGGAGAACTGATGAGATGGCAGAAACCTGTCTCCTAATTGTGTTAGGAGCTAACCCTCTATCCAGGCCCGCCTGGAGGAAGTCCAGAACCTGTGGCACCATAGCCTGGATGGGGTTGTACCCCCGGGAGTTGCACCAAGAGTCAAAGGCCCGCCATGTGGAGCCATAGATGTGCTCTGTGGAGGGTCTGCGGGCGGCCTGGATAGTCCTTATCACCTTGGGGGAGAAGAGGTCTTTCCTCAGGATGCTCCGCTCAATCGCCAAGCGGTCAACTGGAGCCATTGAGGATCTGGATGCTCCAGCGCCCCCTGACTGAGGGATATCCTCTCCTGGGGGATTCTCCAGGGCCTCTCCACCGACAGAGACTGGATATCTGCAAACCAAGGCCTCCGGGGCCAATGAGGAGCCAACAGAACCACTTCCGCCCCCTCCTGAAGGATCTTCCGTATGACCCTGGGAATCAGGGGCAAGGGAGGAAAGGCATACAAAAGACCCCTGGGCCATGAGCTCCGCAGAGCGTCCGTCCCTTCCGCCCCCCGTGTCCGGTACCTGGAGAAGAACCTCGGGAGCTGAGTGTTGAGGAGAGTGGCGAACAGATCGACCTCCGGGCGCCCGAAGCGCTCAGCCACCTCCTCGAATATCGTAGGCTGTAGCCTCCACTCTGAGTTGTCCACCTCGGCCCGGCTGAGCCAGTCGGCCCTGGTGTTGTCCACCCCCGCTATGTGTTCTGCCCTCAAAGACCGGAGGTTCCTTTCGGCCCACTGACCCAGACGTTTGGCCTCCTTCATGAGGGCCCTTGATCTTGTCCCCCCCTGTCTGTTTATGTGAGCCTTGGTGGTGATATTGTCTGTGAGGACTAATATGTGCTGGCCCCTGACTGAGTTCTGGAACCGTAACAGGGCCAGGCGGACCGCCCTGAGCTCCAACCAGTTTATGTTGTGAGTCCCTTCCGCCTGAGTCCACTGAGCCAGCAGATGGGCACCCCACCTGCTCAGACTGGCGTCCGTCGTTACCGTCAAGCGGTCTGGTGTCCAGAAGGTTTCGCCCTTCGTGATCGCTGGGGACGTCCACCAAGTCAGGGAGCGGGAGACCTCTACCGGGAGAAGTACCTTGGTCTGCGAACAGCTCGTGCGCCTTCGCTGGAACGGCAAGAGGAACCATTGGAGATCTCTGGTGTGGAGGCGAGCCCACGGGACGATGCCAATGGCGGAGACCATGGTGCCTAGTAGTTTAGACAGAGTGGCTAAGAACACCTTGCGCTTCCTGGCTATCGAGGAGGCTAGCTGTCTAAGCGCTATCTGTCTGTCGGGCGACAGGAAGACCATGCCCGCCTGGGTGTCTATTCTGGCTCTAGGTGAATCAGACTAGTAGAGGGGTGGAGGTGACTCTTGGCTAGGTTCACTGTAAACCCGTGTTCCCTCAGGACTGTCATGGTGACATCTAGGTCTCGCAGAGAGCCCCTAAAGGAAGATGACTGCAGGAGCAGGTCATCCAGGTAACATTGGATGCGCACCGGGACCTGTCTCAGGTGCGCTGCCAGCACTGCCATTACCTTTGTGAATACCCTCGGGGCCGAAGACAGCCCGAAGGGGAGGGCTCGGTACTGATAGTGGTGTCCCATGTAGCAGAACCTGAGATACCTACGGTGATCCTGGGCAATGGGAATGTGCAGATAGGCCTCAGTGAGGTCTATAGAAGTGAGAAAGTCTCCTTGTCTAACCCCCTCCAAGATAGAGTGTAGGTAGTGCATCTTGAACCTCCTATAGCGAATGGAACGGTTCAGGCGTTTCAGGTCAAGGATTGCTCTCCAGCCCCCAGAGGCCTTGGGGATGACAAACAGGATGGAATAGTGCCCCTGACCCTGTTGCTCTGGAGGCACTGGCTGGATTGCCCTGATCTCCAACAGGTGTTGGATGGCTTCCTGCATCATCAGCATCCGGGTCGGGTTCTTAGAAACCGGACATATCCGGAAGAAGCTCGGGGGACTGGAAAGAAATTCGAGTGAAAGGCCATGCTTGATGGTCTTCTGCACCCATCTGTCAGAGGAGGTGAGGTCCCAGTGGTCAGCGAAGTGCGCTAAGCATCCCCCAAAGGGGAGAACGCTGGGCCTAGCTTTAGTTTCTGCGGAAGGAGCGCCCCCCTCCGCCTCCTCGAAAGGGCCGCTTCTGCTGCCTGCCTCTTTGCTGTCTGTCCGGGTACCTCTGTCTAGCAGGGAATCCCCCCTGATACTGCCTGCTTCCAGAGAAACCTGCCTCTGACCCCCTAAGGGAGTCCTGACCCCGAAAGAAGGAACCAGAGTCCTGACCCCGGGAGTAGGAGCGTCTGGGGTATGGAGTCAACCTGAAGCTGCCTTTCTTCTGGGCAGTGGCGAGGACCTTCCTCTTGTCCTTGTTCTCTATCAGGAACCGGTCCAGAGCCGAGCCAAAGAGGGAGTCCCCTGTGAAGGGGGCCGAAGCCAGGCACCACTTGTGACGAACCTCCACCTGCCACTGTCGAAGCCACAGCAGCCTGCGTGATGCCACCGACGATGCGATCACCCTGGAAGCAAATCTGGCTGCAGCCAGGGTGGCATCCGATGAGAACTGGATGGCCGCTGCCAGCCTGTTGATGTCCTGATGTGACCGGGCATCTGCTATGGGGGTGCGTTGCTGTAGCTCCAGCAGCCACAGCAAGGAAGATCTGATGATGAAGGAGGTTGTGGTGGATGCTTTCACAGCCCAGGCCGCTGCGAGATGACCCCTCTGCAAGGTGAGATCTGCCTTCTTGTCCTCCGCCTTCAAGGCATCCTCTGGCTCCCCAGGCATGTTGGTGGATGTATGAAGAGCCACGACTAGATCATCTATGGCGGGCTGTGCAAGTAGCTTAGCCAGCTCTTGGTCCACATTGAAGAACACCCTGTCTGAAGAGGAGGGTGAGGGGCTAGTTGTAGGAGATGCCCATTGGCGCCTTATCAGGACGAGGAAGGTCTTGGGCGTAGGAACAGTGTCTGCCTCGATGGCCTGCTCATCGAAGATGTTCTCCGCTGAGAAGCCCTGGCGTTGGGGTGTGGCCTCCGCTGCTCTGTTGCCTAGCTTGACCGTTGCCTTGGCCTTGAAGAGCAGGGACTTAAACAGTGAGGGCTGGAACAACCCGGTGAATGTAGGTTTAGGAGGAGGCATGCCTTCATCCTCTGACAGCTTGAGTTCTCTGATCTCGCCTTCCTCACTTTCATTGTCACTGTCCTCCTGGGATGAATCTGAGGAGCTGTGAATCTCTTCCTCCTGGGCTTCTGGGAATTCAGGAGCCCTGGGGGTGGGTGGGAGGGGGGCCCCCTGAGGCTGTGGCTGTTGGAATGCTGCAGCCATGTATTGCTGAAAAGCATGCATCATTAATTCCTGGAAGTTGGGGGCCCCTGTGGGAGGTGCTTGGTTGGGGCTGATGCCCCCCTGAGCAGGGGGGGGGGCTGCCCAAAAGGGGAAAGCCAGTAGGCAAGGCTGCCCCCACAGTAGGGGTAGTAGGGGATTGCCACCCCTGAGTAGAGCCCCAAAGTCCCGAGGTGTCTATAGGGATCCTTGCTGGCAGGGCTGGATTCTCCCCTGAGCCTCCACTGGATAAGGGAGTGCCTGGATTATCTCCCCCTTTGCCTGGGGCGTCCTGATGGCTGGCTGCCTTTTTGCAAAGCTTCTCTAAAGATTTAGAGGGCTTGGAGGGCTTGTGACCCCTCCCTTCCTCTGGATCTGCCCTGGGGGAAAGGTGCTTGGTTTTGCATTTATCCTTTCCTCTCCCCCCCCCCTCCTCGGGCAGTCTCTGGGGAAGCCACTGACCTGGATGTTTGCTCTTCTGCCCCTCCGGTGGGGCTGCAGTCCATGCTTGCAGCTGCCTGGGATTCTCCTTCCTGGTAGCTGCTGGGCGCCGCCATCTTGGACCACGTGGGTCCTCCCGGCTTCAAAATGGCGCCGACCGGCTTGCAAAGGGGCGCGAAATTTAAAAGTGCCTGAAGAGAGGCTTGTGCTCCTGAGAGCTTGCCACGTGCGCTCCAAGCCGGATTCTCTTCCTCCTGCCTCTCCTCCGATGCCGCTGTGGCCAGGAACAGCTTCTTCGGCTTCCTCACGATCCTCTGGCCACGTGGAGGCAGCGTGGGTGCTCCAGGGCGTTTGGAAGCCCTGGTTCGTTGCTCAACCCTTGAGGGGAGCAACGGAGCGCTCCAGCGACTTACAAGCCTCAGCGGTTAGGGCTGCCTGCTAGAGGCTTTTGCCCGTCCTCCTGCTGCCCGGCCAAGGTCCTCACTGAGAGTCTTCGGATGTCCTCAGTGGCCAGCACAGCGTGCCGCCCCAGGGGGGCTAGTGGCAGTCCCAATCCTGCAGGAGGAGGCTGTGTGCGAAGCAGGGAGGCAAAACTCGACGGGTCCAAGTGAATTTTCCTTTAGATCCTAGTAAATTGCTGGAGATCCAGAATGAGCAACGTCTCACGATCGTTTTGAGTCAGAAAAACTGGGCATGCCCGGTTCCAGGGGGCGGAGCCCAAAGAGCTTATCTGACTCAATCCAATCACGAGAGGATAAGGTCAACCCATTCTAGATACTCCTCCCCCCTCACTATGGAGAATCGTCAAGTCACCAGACCCAATTTTACAACCATTTTTACCATGGTCATTACATTATGACTTCCTAACCAACATTGCTTGTTGGAAGGTGGCTGGGAAGGTCAAAAATTGCAATCGTGTGACTACAAGATACTACAACCTTTGTAAATGAAAACTGGGTGACATGTACCCGAACTACAATCATATGACTTGTGGGGATGATATGACAGACACAACAGCCATAACTTCAAAGATCTTAAGTCAATTTTTCCAAGACCATCCTAACTTTGGTCATTAAACAAATGGTTGTAAATCAAAAGCTGCATGTATAGTGTAAAGGAAAGGAAAGGAACTCAACTGCAATAAATAATATGTTCTTGGTGACAAATGATCCTTTATAAACTGGTAAAAATATGCAAATTCTAGTGTAATCAAAATGCGATATAAAATACTTAGAATGATAGTTGGTTATTAATTTCAAAGAAATGTACCTTTGGAATCATTATCTAACCCATCCAGTGATATGAAGTGATCAGAATTCTTATTTGAAATAACTGCACATGTGCCATCTTCATAAAGTTCCTGTCAGAATAAAATATACAAAAACACTTTCAATTTTACAAAAATACTATGCATCAAAATATTCTAATGAAAAATGTTCATTAATTTTTAAACAATTTGGCCTTAAAAACAGCTCTGAAAGATAGACATACAATGTTCTCACTAAATTACAGGTGAATATTTAAACCAGGGGTCACCAATTGGTGGTCCGTGGACCACTGGTGGTCCGCAGAAAAATTATTTGCAATTTTATATTGCATTAAATCAGGGGTCCTCAAACTATGGCCCCTGGCCAGATACATGCAATGAACATTTGTGTTGCTGCAGAGAGTCTCCCCCTTCGGGGTCTTTTTATGCAGATTGGAGGGGAGGGAGAAATTCTTACTTGGGTTCTGTTTTGGCCTCCTGGTGCGGTGCTTTGGGCGAACCCTGGAGGGAAGTGCCGCTGGTGGTGAAGAGCCAGAGGGCCTTGTTCCAGTGGGACTGCTTCATGGCCTGGAAGTGGCTGACCATCTCAGCCTGCTGAGCCTCCAGGCACTGGTACCTGGCCCTGCACTCCTGCAGGTTTTCCCTCTGCTTGGAAAGCCTATGCTCATAGTCCTCAATGAGGTGCTTCTGCTGAGCCTCCTTCTTGGTCAGATCCAATTTGAATTGAGCCAGCTGTTTTGCCAACTCTTTCTCATGGTGGTTGCTTAGCTCCAACAATTGCCAACAACTGCCAGGCAGGCAGGCAAGTGGTGGCTGGGAGGGGAGGGGCGAGTAGAGGCTGGTGAGGTGCCCCTTGACGTGAGTGACAGAGTTGGCCATGCCCACCCAGTCACATGACCACAGCCACGCCCACCCAGTCGGTCATTAGACAGACCATATTAGTGGTCCATGGGATTTAAAGTTATGAATTTAGTGGTCACTGAGGTCTGAAAGGTTGTGGCCCCTGATTTAAACATCATTAGTACAGACTCTTGGGAGAGGGGCAATACAGGTAATTATCAACCTATGACCACAATGGAGCTCAAAATTTATGTTGCTAAGTGACAAACTTAATTCTGGTCCATTTAGTTGTTAAGTTAGTATTACAGTTGTTAAGGAATCTGGCTTCCCCATTGACTCTGCTTGTCAGACGGTTGCAAAAGGTAATCATGTATCCTTGGGACACTGCAACCGTCATAAACATGAACCAGTTGCCAAGCATCTTCATTTTGATCATGTGATCATGAGGAAGCTGCAACAGTTGAAAATGTGAAAAACAGTCATGATGCTTTTTTCTGTGCTCTTGTAACTTCGAACAATCACTACATGAACTGTTGTAAGTGGAGGATTGCATATATGAAGAATGGAAAATATAAAGCATTACAATAGAGAGTTACTTCTAAGATCTATTTTTGAAAGAATGACCTATTTCATACTTTAAAAATCAATTAAATTATCTCAAAGTGTTTTCTCATCCTTTCCCTCAGCTTTCACTGTTGAAGGTCTCTTTGGAGCTAACAAGACACAGACAATTTCAGTTTATCCTCTTTCTGGCAATCAAGCTTCAGTCTGGTAGTCTAAGAAGACAGTCAGGGAATCTGTCTCTACACCATCTTCCTTTATTACCCAATAAAGGAAGGTTGAACTGAGGGGGTCTTTTATTACTCAACTGATGGTTCTCTTGCTTTGCCAAATCCCTCTATTCCTCAAAAGCAAAACTGCAGACAACAGAAAAGACTTCAAGCTTGCTATAGTTATTACTAATAAATTTTTGATCTATGAAAGTATCTCATGGTAGTTATCAATTATGTCCTTAATCTCTCTTATTTTTAATTTGCAATTGGAACTGCTGTTCTGTTTTATTGACAGAGGAAACATTTCAAGTATAACAGTGTTTGGGTTAAATAAAAATTATATACCAATAATATGTCTCATTTACAAATTACAGATTTTTGTACTAAATGTATTGAAATTGTGCAATAGTTTGGTAATTTGTCATGATATTCAATTAATTGGAAGAAGTTTAAAATGATTCTATAGGCTCTTCTATGGAAATTTGTAATAACTGGAGTTTCAATTGTTGCAGAACTAGAACAGTAAATCCAAAAATGCAAGGTTTTCATTTTTGAGATAAATATATCAAATTTACCTTGAAAAGCAACATACATAAATTAGCATCAAGATTAATATACCTACAGAGAGATATACATATGCTAATGTATTTAAATTACTATTTATATCTGATGTGTTTGTGTGATTCTAAGTCTACTGTGTTTTGTTCTTCAAATAAACAGATAGAATATCCAAGTTTATTATTTATTTCTAATAATTCTGGAACAAAGACTGTCCCATATCAATAGATGCTTAAATGTGTTAAAAATATTAGGCACCTTTCTTAAGATAAGACTAATTCTCATCTAATTAATAAAAAATATTACTTTTCTCATTCATTAATTGCTCGAGATAATTTTAAAAAGTCAATTAATTATGTTAGAAGTATAAAATGGATGAGAAGTGATTTGCATGGATGGATGGACGGATGGATGGATGGATGGATGGATGGATGGATGGATGGATGGATACCTGAGTTTGCATAATGTTTTTCTGAAGGTACTGGCTCCAGGGATCAGGAATCTGTTCATCTGTTCCTCGGTTAGACACACGAGAATTTATCTTAAGCAAGTAGCAACCCTGAGTTCCATATCTTTGCTTTATTTCTTCATATATTAAATCAGCTCTGCAAAGATGTTAAATATGGCAAAGAGAAAACTATGACATTTTGAAAGACAGTATAAGAGAGAATATGAGAAATTTCAATGAGAATATTTATTAAATATAAGAAATACAATTATGAGTAGCATAAGAATGGTTTCTGGTTGAGGTAACAGGCAAAATTGAAATTTACATTTCAAAACACAAAAGGAAAAATATGACATAGGGGTGACTATGTAGAGAAAATATTTCATTCTTGGATAATTATTCTTCCTTCTGCTAGCAGATGGAATATACCACATTATAATTACTTGAATGGTTTTAGCTTCAATTTCTCTTAGGCATCAATGAATTGCAATTACGTTATTAAAAGAATATTTATTGTACAGTAAATTACTTTATGAGAAATCCACGAATGGGTGCATAGTCAATAATTAACATTCATTCATCAGGAAAACTAGAATAAGTGCAGTATAAATGAAGTCAAGACAAAATAAGATAATCAAGCTGGAGTCGTAGTTTGTATTCCTCTAACTAGCCAGAATGCAAGCAAGTATGTTTTAAATGTATTGCCTGGGATGGAGGTAAGGGAATCCCAGGCATGGGGTAAGGGAGATAAATTAAGGGAGTGGTGGAGGAGAATCCTTTCCTTTTATTCATTTTTATAACCCAATGTAGAATTATAAAAGGAATGTAAAAAAGAAATAAAAATAACTCTATCTTGTAGAAATTTCCTAAGCTAAAGATTGTCCATGTTATTTGATTTTGGGAAAATTTCCATTATGTACAGCAGAAGTTAAAAATATTAAATAATGAACAATCAATTATTATTTTATTCCAAACTGGTGGGAATCATTTAAATCCACATTACTGATTTACCTTAATGACTTCAAACAAGTTAGGTGTATTTAGACTACCTTTTCATTCATTTTAAATCAAATAAATGGACAACAAGCTTGAAATTAATATTGTAGAAGCCTAATACAGTTTTAGTGGTGCCTACTCACCTTTGTTCCTCTCCTATACTCACATCATGCAACAACACATAATATTTCAATGTGTTTGGAATAAACCACTTTGGATAGGAATATTCATTACTATGTTGAATCCGATGTTGCTCTTGTGATAGTTTTAGAAACTGTTCCACAGGTTCAGATTCACTAGATGATACCACGAGCATACCTTACTTAATGTTAAGGTGGAATCCCAATTGTAAAAGTTAGCTAATGACTAATACAAACACTAAAGAAATATGGAAGATGCTGGTAATAAGTTGATTACTTTAGTGATAATGGCAAAGGAATCGATTCATAATGCATAAGAGAAGGCAATGGTAAACCTGTATTTTCTTTAACTAAAAAACACACATAGATAAAAGTATTAAATGAT
Source organism: Thamnophis sirtalis (assembly GCF_051295495.1). Taxonomy (NCBI): domain Eukaryota; kingdom Metazoa; phylum Chordata; class Lepidosauria; order Squamata; family Natricidae; genus Thamnophis; species Thamnophis sirtalis. The sequence goes on along the minus strand of NW_028261382.1, from coordinate 145,203,454 downwards.
TGATAATATAGTGCTAGAGTAGGGTTCCTTCAGGTTGAATGTCATTGAAAATGCTAATGAGGAAGAGGTGAGGATATCTCAAAGAACTACTGGCGTTTATAACATGGCTAAATTAAAGCATTTATGAAGTGTAATCACTGATGTTGCCACACAGGTAATACTCACTTAACTATTTGTTAGAAGCTGCTGCCAATCCTCCATGTTATGGTCATTGAACACCTCCTATGGTCAAATACAGCCCATTCATATTTATGATTGTAGTATGTACTTCCTCCCATCAATTTATCACCATTCTCTGTCCTTCTGGCCACCCTGTACTCTGCTGTCTATCCCTGCTACATAAACCCCATAACTGACCGTGGCCACCTTCTTGTTCCTGCTGCTGCTGAAGCATGCCTGGCTAAGATAGCCGTTGGCTCTTCATGAGGTCATACAAGAAGATGATAATGATGAAGGCCAGATGTAGGTGTGGGCAGACAGTGGCAAAGTGCAGGAAAACCATAAGGGCACAGATGGGGGAAAATAGGAGGATGGGGAAATTGAAGTGGAGGTGAGGGTTGCAGGGCAGAAAAAGCATGAATTCTTGCCTAATGAAGGCACAAACTTGGCCTAACAACTACAACTGGGACTATTAGAACTGCCATTTCTGAGCAGTGGCCTCATGTGATGTTTAGCCTAATGATCACATTATTTAGAGATGGAAATTCTAATCCTAATTAGGCTCATTAAGTGTGGCGTATCTGTACAAGAAAAAAAAACTGAAGCTGCAAAGAGTAAATTACAGAAGGAACATTGAATGTAAGACTCATGAACATGGGAAAGCTCAACACAATGAAAGATGAAATGAAATGATTAAATGTTGACATCTTGGGCATCAGTAAATTGAGATGGATTTGGATCAGACCTTTTTGTCATAAAATCATACTGTTTATTACTCAGGATTTTAAATCAAAGAAACAGTGTTGCTATTATAGTTAAGAAGGGTAAAGCAAGAACACTACTTAACAATAATGCAATCGAGAATCACTTTGAAGTCATTTATAGAGAACCAGAAGAATTTTGTCATAAACTTAATTTGTTAAGGATGAATGTGAACAGGGATTGTCAAAAATGAAGAAAGAGAAAAAAACAAACCATGGAAATTGCAAAGAAGAGAAACCAAAACCAGGAAAGACAAAAATCTCAGAAAGACAAAGCCTTTTAAGAGAACTGTTAGAAAAGACAAAGCAGCAGTGTTACAATATATCTTAAGACACTGAGAATCTTTCTCAAAAATATGGGGAAAAAAGGAAAGTCTCTCATATGAGAGAAATCTGGAATATACAAATTCTCACATAGAATGTCATTTCAAGTCATGGGATTATTTATATATTACCTCCAACGTTTGGAACTATTGGTTTCATATTTAAATTAATTAAAAACTAAATAAATAGCTTTTAAAAATATAACAACTGCATATTAGCTTCAGTATATGTTATAAAAACACATTACAAAAGCAAGATTCATAACCTAACAAGAATCAAATTATAGATAATGTGTGTCAACAAGTGATAGAGAATATCACTTGATCAGACTTCGTTTTTAGCCACATGCTAAATAAAATAATCTTAATCTTGATGGAAACGCTTAAGAAGACTGTTGGAATGGAACTGTCAGAATATAGTTTTCTACTGAAAAGTCCATTGCTTTCGCTGCCTTCTTTCAGACTTGCATGATTCTGCCATTCTGCTATTCTCATGAAGGGCAAGGGGGCCAGATTTCATCATAGCCTCATACACTGTTACTTGTCTTATACCCTACAAGTATTCACCCAGCTTTCTTGATTAATTTTTACCTTGGCTCAATATTTTAGACATCTTAACCTGGCCCTTTATAATCTTCTAAAATTTCAGAAACAGATTATACAAAAATCTATTGCAAAGGAAGAATACTTGGTTATATGTAGAGGATTGGTTCAAATATTTTATTGTGTATCTAGGATAAATATATCTAATCACTATCATGTTTTCAAGAGGCATTTCCTCCTCTTGGGTCACTTCTTCTTGAATTATTCAAACTATAGAGACATGGTCCATCTGAAGCTAACTGTATCATGTCCATCTATTTCTAAGGATACAGGCTACATAGTGGTTTAGGAACTCATGGTCTGATGCTGGCGTAGACTGAAGAAAGCTCTCTCGATAAGCTTCAAACCATGGGGTGGTGGCTGAAATAAATGAGAAATTAAAAAGATGGTTATACAACCTTTTTTTTTGCTGTAAAACCATTTATGCTACTTAAATTATTATAAAAGAAAGCTGAGAAAATATACCAAGTTTACAGCATTATCAATTACTTAGAAGAATTGTACATTATGAGTTTTCAATATGTCCCATAACCATGTATTAGAACAACAGAAAAGTTTTACAAATTGTATCTATGTTTCATTATTAGATACATTTTCATTTATCTCCATGGAAGCAATTCAAATAAAAAAAAATTAAAGATAAGCTGAAAACCTATGTGTAGCATACTGATAGTCTGACTCTATGCATACCTACTAGGCATTAAATTCAACAAGAATTTACTTGCAGGTAGTCCTCACTTAACAACTGCCCCATTTAGTGACCATTCAAAGTTACAACACTGAAAAAGTAACTTTACAATTATCCTCATACTTACAACCATAGCAGCATCCTGCAATCACATGATCGCATTTGTGTCCTTCACAGCCAGCTTCCAACAAGTAGTGTCAGTGGAGAAGCTGGTGGTAAAATCACAAGTGAGGGTCACATGATGTCTTGCTTATTTATGACCTCAGCAGAAGCGAGGTCATAGGTCTAGGGGCAGTGATGTTATGTCTTGCTTAATGATCACACTGCTTAGTAATAGAGTTGCCAGTCCCAAACATGATCATTAAGCGAGGACACCCTGTATTACCATATGATACGATGGCATGTGCACCTAGAGAAGCAGTGGAGGAATTTTGGCAACATAAGAGCTTTTCCAGAGAGAGGGGGAGAGAGGTTTGGGGTAGTCACATACTTGATTCTCTCAGGAAATATAGTATTTAGTGGATAAGAAAGTAATCACTTGAGTTTGGCAAATTCGGTGTAAGCAAATAAAGGATTAAACTCAATTAGACTTTGCTGTATTGTCTCTGGGCTTGGGCCTGACATACACATGATATTTTGTAAACATAAATGCCTTTTATATTTTGTAAAGTCTTTACAACTGGTAATATCTTTAATTTACATTATGAATCATAAACATTCTTAATAAAAACTGATCATAAGGTTATTTTTATTCATATTCGTAAGGTTATTTTTATTCCTATTAGGAATATAGAAAGCAGTAATAAGTATTTTTATTATGAAATTTATATGTAGCCCATCTTGCTATCCAAACCAATATTTTTAAAAAGTAGTATCTTTTAAGAAGCTAAAATTACACTAGTATTTTTAACAACATAGATACAGTAATTTTTGTTTAGCAACCATTCATACCGTATTTCCCCGAAAATAAGACAGGGTCTTATTTTTTTTTACCCACTAAATATGGCTTGGGCCTTATTATCGTGTTTCCCCGAAAATACAACCTGTCCTGAAACTAAAGCCTTGCCACATTTTTCACGTGGGCAAAAATATAAGCCCACCACCCAAAATAAACCCCCTGGACAACCCCGCTCCGAGCATAACGTCTTTTCCGGTTCCAAACTCCCAAACTCAGCTGCCGAGTCTTCCAGCAGCAGCCACTCTAGGAGTGCGCTCTATGGTTATGGGCTGGCTGCTGGAAGACTCTCAGCAGCCAGCCCACAACCATAGAGTGCTCTCCTAGAGCGGCCACTGCTGGAAGACTCGGCAACTGAGTTTTGGAGTTTGGAACCAGAGAAGACATTACGCTCAGAGCGCGGCAGCTGTGGCTGCAGGGAGAGCTGGGCCCAGACATGTTGAGGCTTGGACGCATGCCTGCTGGGGGCAGAACAGGCGCTCGCGCAACCCCGTTCTCCAGCCTGGCAGAGCTCCATGCACTGACCGAGGAGGTTTCCCTAATATGCCAAACCATGGGAGCTGGGGAGTGGGCAGAGCGCCATGTGGCTTGGCACCTTAGGGATACCTCCTAGGTCAGTGAATGGCGCCCTACCTGGCTGGAGAGGGGGTTTGCCGGGCGGTTGCTTGTGAGCTTGGTCACCTCATGGCTGCTTCGCCCCTGAGGCTGTGCTCGGCTCTTTAGAAGCCAGTTCGCATGGGAGCAGCTGCCCGGCAGTCCCAAAACAATAAGCCCTCCCCTATAATAAGCCCAAGGCCATATTTTGTAAGCAAAAAGAAAATAAGACCCTGTCGTATTTTCGGGGAAACACGGTATGAGGCGTTTATTGATTTGGGGTTGCCGGGCGGCTGCTCTCTTGTGAGTGGGTTCCCAAAGAGCTGGGCACAGCCTCATGGGCAAATGGCTGTGTTGCGCTGTCGCAGCATCTCAACACAACAGCCATGAAGCAACCACACTCATGAGCAGCCACCCGTCAAACCCCCTTTCCAGCCGGGCACAGCGCCATTCACTGACCTAGGGGTATCGCCAAGCCATGTGAGCGCCTGTTCGCCGCAGCCCGGCTCTTGCGGCTTGGCGCCTTCGAAATGCCAGTGAATGGCACTCTGCGTGGCTGGAAAGGGGCGTTGCGCAAGCGGCTGTTCCACTCTCACTCACGCATCTCCCAGCCTCACGATGCCCTGGTTCAGCTCTCCCTGCAGAGTCAGGGCACCTCTACTGCAGCGGCTGCCATCGCCATTCCAGCATGGCTTTTTCGGCGGCTTCCAAACTGAGTCTTCCGGCAGTGGCTGCTGTGGGCATACGCTCTATAGCTGTACGCTCTGCTGGCAGCTGGCCCACAACCATAGAGTGTACTCCCAGAGCGGCCACTGCTGGAAGACTCAGTTTGGAAGCCGCCAAAAAAGCCATGCTGGGATGGCGGCGGCGGAGGTGGCCTGGCTCTGCGGGGAGAGATGGGCCAGAGCATCATGAGGCTGGGAGGCGCATGAGCGAGAGCAGAACAGACGCTCACGCAACCCAGCCATACAGTACATCATTCACTGGCATTTCGAAGGCGCCAAGCCACAGGAGCCGAGCGGCGGTAAACAGGCGCTCACGCGGCTTGGCAATACCCCTAGGTCAGTTAATGGTGCTGTGCCCGGCTGGAAAGGGGGTTTGGCAGGTGGCTGCTCTGAGTGTGGTCGCTTCATGACTGTTGTGTTGCACTGCTGCGGCAGAGCAACACAGCCATTTGCCCATGAGGCTGTGCCCGGCACTTTGGGAGCCCGCTCGCGAGAGAGCAGCCACCCGGCAACCCCCCTTTTCAGCTGGGCACAGCGCTGCTCACCAACCTAGCGGGATCCCGAAGGTGCCAAGCAACGCGATCACCTTTGCCTCCCCCCGGTTCCCATGGCTTGGCACCTTCAGGATACCGCTAGGTTAGTGAGCGGCGTTCTGCCTGGCTGGAGGTGTGGCGTTGTCCAGGAGGCCTATTTGCAGGGGAGGGCTTATATTTTTGCCCACCAGAAAAATGTGGCATGGCCTTATTATGAGGACATGTTGTATTTTTGGGGGAACACGGTAGTTACGCCAGTGATGAAAAAGTAACTTTACAACCAATCCTCATGTTTAAAACCTTTGCAAATCTGTAAATCAAAGGAAAACTGAAGTAAGTTCATAAGCACTGTCATGGTTTCACTTCATGACTGCTCTGCTTCATGACCAAATTGCTGGTCCCATCTGTGATTGCTAAATTAAAATCACAGGTCTATCAAGCATAAATTTAAAATTTAAATAAAGAAACAAATAAATAAAAACAAACAAATGATATTGGCCACCCCTCTTACCATAAGATAACCTGCAACTCTGGATGGCCTACAGTTACATCTTAATTAAATAATAAAATGTCAAAATCAAACCTAACAACCAAAGACACAAGGTGAGGGAGGAGGCAGAGGATGGGAAGTGGGATCTGTTATTATTCAATCACCTCCACTGCGCAGATCCCCCACTGGAGCCCCAAGCCAACTGGCACAGCAATGTCTTTAGGTCCTTACGAACAGGTAGGAAGGTGGGAGTCAATATGATACGATAATACAATATTTCTTTCTTGTAGCAAACAGATTTTCAAAGGCTACTCATAGTAATTAAGATAATTTCATCATCATAGTGAATCCTTCAAATTGATGCACTTATTACACAAAGCACTAGATACTAGTGCAGACAGAGAATTGGATTTAATATTTCATTCTCCTAACAAAAATATCATCTCAGTGCGATATGTACCATTTCAAGACAATGCCTCAGATATACAGTATAAGAATCTTCACACAGTCAAATGACTTGGGTTTATACAATTGCTGTCATATTAGTTTTTGAAAGAAGTGATAAATGAAACATCAGGCAGATGTAATCTGTTATTGGACTCTGCCACTATGTAATACTTATTCCAGCTAATTTGTTCTATGAGATAAATATACAATTTGAAAAAAAAATAGCTAATGCTAATTTAAAAAATGAACCAAGAAAATTTTTATATTCTTGGTAGGAGAGGATTGGAAAGATTAGCATATGATTTCGGTATCTACTACAGACTTGGTAATATTCAAATGTAATTATTAGTCATTATTCAATTAATCATTCCAACTTTTAGATATTATTCTACACACACGGGCAATTTAAATGTACTTTTGGATTCCATTTATTAATATTTGCCATTCTCAAATATTTCTTGCTTGTATAGAAGGCAAAACCGCAATAGCTCCACAGATATTTTCCTGAAAGTCAATATTTCAGAATTGGAATTAATGATTTGTTTACATTACTTTAAGTATGCCTTAAAAAATAAAATGATTTTTAAGGAGGAGCAAAATAATTAAGGTAAAATATGTCATGGCATTTTAGGAATGTGCTGACACTACAGAATACAACTGAGCCATGTATCAATTTGAAAAATAGGCATATAAAATCACAAGTGTCACAAGATGTAAGAATGGAAGAGCTCTACATCTTTACAGGCTGTGCAATGTTCTCATTAAGGGAGGCTCAAGAAGAGCATTATGCATGCAGTCCACATTGGTAGAAATTTATTCTATTTCAGAATAAAATTAGCCATTAGAATAAAAATCATTATTATACTGAGTTGACTATTTTGTGCAGATGCTATGTTTATTTTTAAACTTTAAAAAAGGGAATATAGCTGCATAAAGTATTTTAAATGGATCTGTGTATGTGATATGGTAAAGGATTAAAGATAAACCCCTTTATCTCAAGTATTTTCAAGACCAGTATTACCAAAATTTTATCAAATCTTGGACTGGGAAAAGCACAAATGCATAAATAGATGAAGTCATGTGATTGCTTCTTCCTGCAACTGAAGTGTAAATGTTTTCTAATATATTTAAACGATGGCAAGAAGGAACAAAGATACTTCTGCTTTCAACAGCTTAGCTATTGAGTAATAACGATTTTCAGATGGCAACAATGTTTTACAACAAAAGACTCAGTGCCCTCTCTCCACTTATTCTGAAGGAAAGGACAATATTTCAGTGCTCTCCTTAAAGGAAAAAAAATCATTCATTCAATTACAACAACTGCCCATCTAAGTCAATGACTCTGGTTGGCTTACAAATCAAAAAATGTATTACAATTAAAAATATTAAAAGCCTTTTAAGATAGCAAAAACACTAAAAACATCCAGATTAAATATATGTACAAGAGCAAGATATTTAATCAGCTAGCAATATATCCAGGAAATTGGGTCCTTAACACATTCAGCACCCCAGCGCAAAATTAAGAGTTTGGGTCACTGTATGAGGACACCTTATAGTCAAATATAGTCAGTGTTTAAATCTATCCTTTATGGAAGAACCATACATATATGAAAATTAGTAGTAACCATTTGTAAATAAGTATCCATACATTTATGCTTTCACTATTCAACAAGCCTTTGCAATAGTCTCCTGCAACTCACAACTAAAAGAAACAGTACTGTATCCACCTACATACATACACACATAAATCACAATACTATTTCCTTTTAGAATGAGCAATGTTATGCAGAAAACAGGGAAAAAAATAAACCAAAGAAATTAAAGGTAGGAGATAAGATAAAGAAATATTGTGAAACTTAGTTTACAACAACACCATGTGATGTATTTACCTGGCCTTGCAAAAAAAAAATTTGCTTCCGTCATATTACTACATTCACTTCATACTTACATTGTGTTCTACAAATGACCCTCCTTTCTCTTTTTTAGCATCTTATTAACTCTAAACATGCTGTCAGTTTCCTAAACACATACTGTACTCACCAGTCCCCATTACTTGTTCTTACCTTTCCAAATGGTCCAACATTATTTTGAGTTCCATTCCCTTGTTCCCATTTGTTCATTCCTATCATGTCGTTGAATATCTTTCCCCCATTGGATAGCATTATTTCAGAATGTTACAAGATTTTTCCCCAAGCTCCTATCTTCTTTTCCATTTTCATTATTTACTAAGCATAACTAATAAATATCACCAAAATATGGCATCTTTCTCTTTCCATATACACTAACAACTCCTTGGTGACACCAATTCATATTTTCTTGACTTTACATTTTAAAACCTTTCATTTATAATTAGTATGTATTTAACAACTCTACTTTGTAGGGTGAGGCTATCTTCAAATCTATTATATCCTTCCAGTTTCATTTAGTTTCAGACATACTGTATACCCTATTTTCTTTTTATTCATACATTATTTTTTTTACCATTAACTCCTTTTATATTCCAAGTTATAATTTTCCTTATGCTACATTTATCACCAGACCAGAATAGAGACACTGAGATTCACATGCACATCATTATTTAGGTCAACCAGTGCTTCACAAAATACTTTTTAATCTAGACAAGATGTATACTATACCTGTGGCGTAGGAGAATAGCAATAACAATACTGATCAATTTTAGCCAGTACGTCACAAACATATGCTCACTGAATCTTGGAAAGTCAGATTCTTCAATGTAGAGATTATCTTTCAAACCAAAATATTTGCATCCCACCAATTAAGAGATAAATGCAATAAACTGACACATAGTCAAGACACATCTTATCTAGTTTATATACTGTGTTAAAAAGGAATCTAGGCACAGGAAAGAAAGACAAATGATTTACAAAATCAGAATCCCAGTAAAACTTTTAAGGAAGATTTATTGTGGTTGTTTGTATAAAAGAAGAAAGGATATTAACAGACTATTTAGAACACAGGCAACTGAAATCCCCCTATTTTTTCAAGTGCAGGGGTGTCAAACTCACGGCGTCACAGTGGCGTCACGTTACGTATCAGGACTTTTTCCCCCCTTCGCTAAACTGGGCGTGACCAATGCGTGATGCATCCAGTCCGCGGGCTGGGACTTTAACAGCCCTGCTCTAGTGGAACTTTGTTTTAGACGTGGCACGACAAAACTGCGGTCCACTAAAGCGCGCCCGATTAAAGTGCGTCGCTGACGTCATCAGCAGCGCGACAACAGCGACCGCGGAGAAAAAAGGGCGCTTTAAAAAGCGCTTTGAAAGCAAGCCGATTCACGTTAAGGTAAGGGTTAGGTTTAGGGTTAGGGTTAGGGTTAGGTTAAGGGTTAGGGTTAGGTTTAGGGTTAGGTTAAGCATTAGGGTTAGGTTTAGGGTTAGGTTAAGGGTTAGCGTTAGCGTTAGGTTTAGCGTTAGGTTAAGGGTTAGGGTTAGGGTTAGGTTAAGGATTAGTTTTAGGTTTAGGGTTAGGTTTCGGGGGGTTAGGTTTAGGTTTAGGGGTTAATTTTAGCTTTAGCGCTCACAGCGTGCTTTTTTCGTCGCGCTGTGATGACGTCAGGTACGCGGTTTAGTCGAGCGCGCTTTAGTCGACCGCGGTTTTGTGGTGGAACCGTTTTAGAAGGCAAGTAGCACATTAGAAGAGAAAAGTAGCACATTAGAAGTAGCACATTAGAAGAGAAAATAATTTTCTCTTCTATTATTCCATAAATTCTAATCGTAACAGACAATTTTATTCATATAAATTTCACTATTTTTAAGAAAAATATAATTGCTTTTTCCTGCATGCCAATTCCCTAAGTAAAAATAATAATTTTTTAAAAAAAACTTTCTCAATTAAATACAACAAAATTCAGTGAAGCACATGAGAATAACTTTATTATGCAATAATAAAGGACCATTTATAAGTTATTTTAATAAGAAAATGAACAAAAATTCACATATAATTCCAAGAGCACTTCTGATACCATGCATGCATGGGCAAATGTCAAAGGAAAAAGATGATTAAGAGGAAAACTATTAGGAGAGTCCAAGCCTGGTTTAAATTAAAAGCTGGAGGTCATTGAATAAGTCCCTAATAGGGCCAGACTGAGGAAAAAATCTGGCGTTAACAAGCACCAGGAGGTGTGGCCTAGGAAAAAGATTCCTCAGTCCTAAAGCAACCAGACTAATTTAACCCATTGCTTGGACTCTCCAAGCAGTGCACAGGAAAAAGGAAAGAATTTTGGATGCAGTAAATATTATAAAGATCAGCATGCACAATGAAATTAATCAGAAATTGAAAATGATTTTATCTGCATTTAAAATTCCATTATCACAGTCAGCAATAGTATATGAATCAACTAGAGAAACATAGCCATTACCAATATTCTTCCAGGAAAAACAAGATGATTTTGAGAAAGCACTACACTACAATTGGATTATAAAGAAATATGGAAGCATTATACAACAGAGGAACAGAAATGGAATAGAAACCCACACCTATCACACAAAATACCTGAATAAAATGTGGATGTGTTCAGTCCCATCAGGGTGTCTTTCCAACTAATGTACCAAGGAACACTAGCTTTAACTGAGTGATCTGACAGAGAAAACATGGAATTATTACACTAAGCAAATAAGAGTTTGAAATATCTTGCTCACCATTTTATATTTCCTAAATTTTAATATACATATAGCCAATATGTATTTAGATTAAACTGATATTTTTGGAATAGTTCACACTTTCTGAACACATCTTGAAAAATACATTAACATATCTATTTACAGCATGTTGAAGCTGGTATCTTGTTGGAACAAAATATATATGAAATGTAGCTAATTTTCAAATGTATAATAAGGAAAATGTACATAAAGAATAATGAATTTTTAATGGGCAATGGATATCCTTCCAAAAATTAAGGATGTTTAAATCGATTGGATTTACTATGAGGTTTCATTTTAATCCCAGAAGATATATCCAACAGGAAAAAGTTCACTTCATTTCTTCCCATTAGAAAACAAGGGTAAGAATTCTGCTTTCTGTGGAAGTAGCCCTTCCTAACTTAATTTCCTACTGATCAATAATAACCACTTCAACACTCCCTATATACAACAGTTATTAACATTTAAAAATAGCAAAGAAAGTTAATTCAGAAATGACACACATTCATACCTCATACATAAAATAGGTTTGTACCCTTTAGAAATCTGGGTGGGTCTTCTGGTAATCAGAGAAGGAAATTAATAGTACATCTAATTTATTTTGTCACAAAAGATGTTGCTGACAGGTAGGAATATGCCTGATACATTCTTACTTACTAACAGTTGGCATAGAGACTTGCTTTCCAGCATTTTCTATGAGATTAGAAGGCTTCCAACCTTTCAAATAAATATGCAAGAAAACTATCTCCCTTGGACAGTTGGATTTGGGCAAAATTTAGGTAAAACTATTTCCTAATCTTACGAAACTCTTAATTCCTCTTAGGGAGAAAATATGAATTAGGCCTGATTACTAACCTATCTGAACAAAAAACACAATGATATCCCTTAACTGATAAGCTACTGTTCCCTTAGTCCAGTGTTTTTCAACCACTGTGCCGCGGCACACTAGTGTGCCGTGACATAGTGTAAGGTGTGCCGTGGGAGAAACACTTTATATATAGTCAATATACGCACAGAGTTAAAAAATTTTAACATTTTCTAATGGTGGTGTGCCTCGTGATTTTTTTCATGAAAAAAGTGTGCCTTTGCACAAAAAAGGTTGAAAAACACTGCCTTAGTCTACTTACTGAAATTACTGTCACCAGAAAGTTCTCCCATTCAGTCTTGAATAGGGCCCCCTCTAGTGGCTTGAAGGAAAACACTGTTAGAACACTCAACAAATCCCAGAATATAATTGTGATGACTAAGAGCAGGAAAAATACATGCAAGTGAAACTCAAAAAATTAGAGTATCGTGCAAAAGTTCATTTATTTCAGTAATGCAACTTAAAAGGTGAAACTAATATATGAGATAAGACTCATTACATGCAAAATAAGATAGTTCAAGCTGTGATTTGTCATAATTGTGATGATTATGGCGTACAGCTCATGTGGATTTGGGGTTTTCATGAGCTGTACGCCATAATTATCACAATTATGACATCACGGCTTGAACTATCTTGCTTTGCATGTAATGAGTCTTATCTCATATATTAGTTTCACCTTTTAAGTTGCATTACTGAAATAAATGAACTTTTGCACAATATTCTAATTTTTTGAGTTTCACCTGTAGTCTCCATAGCATGTACACCTCAGTTCACTATCCAAGGTTGCCTGAAGAAAAGTTAGGGGATAGGGAACTTTTGTTTTCATCTGAGTCAATTTCTTTCTCCTGCACCAACAACTGATATGCGAAATGAGGTCACTCATTTCTATAGTGAAATCAAACTCTTTTGTCTTTGTTAAATTGTTTTTGTCTCAGTTCTTTGACAAATGGATATCTAACACTGCTTGTTAGTCAGAAGAAGCTGAAAAAGAAGTTCTTTAATAGAAATCACAGATAACACTAGATTGGAGAGGCTACCATCAAAAGATGCAAAAGCCCAAGCTCTACTTCTGACTGGAAAAGGTATAGTTAAACTTTTCCTATAAATTCCATCTTTGGTGACCAAGAATAAAGCTTTCTGTAAATGTTGATATAAGATTCATAACAAAAATTGCTATAGTCAGAATATTTTTAATAATCCAGGTATTTTCAAAGTGAGGGGGTGTAGCTAATCCTAAATTTCTTTATTAATTTGTTATCTGTCATAATCAAATATCTTTGGCTAACTTCATACTATATAAAAACAAATTAAACCAATTGCAACAAACAGCACAAACTGATATAGTCAAAAATCATAAATACAAATGACAAATAATAAATAGTAACAAATAAAAAGGAAAAGTAGATTAAATCTATTTTAATAGCTTACATCTGTTGGCAAGAGTAAGATATAATGCTACAGATTGTAGTCAATTAAATTATAGATGCCTTAATGTATATGAGAATATACTAATACTATACTAATGAGAATAAAATATTCTCTTATATTTGAATTGAACTATACACATACAAGACATTGAAATTTTCCCGGATTGATTTGGCTAAAATAATTTTAACATTTTAGTTTATTTTAATAATATGCTACTGATTTATTCCAATGTAAGCATATTAATATCAAAGTGATATTATGAAAAAAATAATTGAAATGTGCAAATCAACAGTCCAGGAAAGGTTATTATATTTGTATGCAAAAACATCAGGATTGAATACATTATTGATCTACTCTAAACCAAACTGGCCACTAGAATCTGCAATTAATTTTCCTCCTACCATTAATGGGAATGGCTTAAGTAATCAGAAATTATTTGTTTAATGCAAAGATGCTTCTAGATACTTTGGACCCATCAAACCCAAACAGCATGGCTAATTACAAGAGATTGTAGGAATTAATCTAGAAATATCAGGATGGCACCAAGTTACCTAACTCTGATAACAAAGTTATCAGCCGGAAGACTCAAATCCAGAAATCCCCCACTGGCACTTGCACAACATTTGCCCAACAACTTTAACATCGATTCCCAATGGAAAGTAAAATGAGTCGCTGAACTCCCAGGCATAGGTAGACATATAAATGACCCACAAAAAAGGTGCCACACTTTGAATTACCACATAAGCCAAGCACAATTTTGATTAGGATTTGTACCTCACATGGCATCTGCTATGACTCTTTGTATAAATGGGGCATAGTATTCTCCCCTCAGTGTGACTGCAAGGTCCCGTGTATCTGATTTTTAATATCAACAATGCTCCTCTTCAATGGTTAGATGACCTAGACCCGTGATGGCAAACCTATGGCACGCGTGCCACCAGATGGCACGCAGAACCATTTGTCAGGGCACGCAAGGCATTGCCTTGTCAGCTCCAGCGCGCGCCAGCTAACTTCAGCCTTCTTTTGAGGCCATTTTTCATCCTTTGGAAGGTGAAAAACCAGCCCTATGGCAAACTGGAAGTTTGGGAACAGATTTCTGGTTTGCTCAAAGGGCCCTTTTTCACCTATCGGAGCCTTCAGGACGCTTCACTGAAGGCTCCGGAGAGCGAAAAACAGCCCTACGGCCAAACCGGTTGTCACTTCCAGTTTGGCTGTAGTGCTATTTTTTGTGCTACGGAACCTTCAGGAGCGGAGGGCAAAAAACGGCCCTATGAGCAAATTGGAAGTCTGCTCCTGAACTTCCATAGGGCTGGTTTTTCACGCTCCGGATGGCCTCCCAGGGGGCAGATAGGCTGTTTTCGCCTTCCCCAAGCTTCTAGAAAGCCTCTGGACCCCTGGGGAGGGTGAAAAAAGAGCGCCAAAAGTGGGGGGGAGCGCTGGTTATGTGCACAGAGGAGGGAAGCATGTGCATGTGTGGCACGCCCACGCACAACCCCCCCTTCAGTTTTCCCCCCCGCTTTTGGCATGTGAGCCAAAAAAGGTTCGTCATCACTGACCTAGACTTTGGCTTTTGAACAGAGATCTTGTTAACAATTTTATTGTTTTATCAATCTAGGTGAAATGTTAATATATATTGCTAATGCGTGTATGATATACCATGCACTAAATAAAATAAATAATGCCTAGTCTTGACTTAGGAATTATTTGTAGGGAAGATCCTGGATATTTAACTTTTACAAGATTCATTATCTCAAACACAATGAAAAACTATGCCTTTATTTTAGCTGCATTCCATTTAATAATAAAGAATTTTGAAACTATAATCAAATCAAATCAAAGTCTTCTCAATAACTTTTTTACTAGTTGATAGCTATTTTTCAAATAAAGAAAAGCATCTTTATGCACAGTGAATCATAAGTGATTCTTGTGTTACATTGGCTAGAAGATACTTTCAGAATCAGTTTTACTCAGGAAGATTCTTCCTGGTATTTCTCTGGTATTTGCATTCTTTCTAACTACACACTAAGGATATGGAAACTAAAAACAGGCACAAGAAATTGAAGGTTAATATTAAAAAGTTAGAAAGATTCAAATTTGCTATCAGTTACACAATGATCTGAAGCACTTATCGCTCTTCATTGAACAAGCATTCTTCACCAGGAAACTCTGTTAGAGGACTATATAACAATATGGTGGATTTATATCAACCACATTCTTAATATCTGTTTTTCCTTTTTGTCAACCAAACTTATTCAAATGTAAACAAATCAATACATAAATGTACACATGTCTATGTGTTGTGGCTCGGCAGGAGTCTTTGGCGCTGCTATCAGACTCCGACAGCAAGGGGTCCTATGAATCAGCCCTGGAGGATGTGGAGGACCCTGGACAGGGTCCTGACTCCGAGCAGGGCGCAGAGAGACTAGTTGGTCCCCAGGTGACGACTGAGCCTTGGATCAGTGAGGAGGAGACAAGAGAGACTGACACAGAAACCTCCTGTAAGTTATTTCAGGATGCACGCAGGAGAAGGGCTGACCAACGTCAGGAACAATTGAGTACGTACAGGAGATGATAACGAGCAGCTATTGCTTGTTAGGATCTCCTCCTGCTGATAAAAGAGACTGATGATGCCACGCCCTGGTTGCAGAAGTCAACGTTCCCCGTTCTCGTTCTGGGTCTTGTTCGTGTTCACAAACCGAGAAAAGCCCACTTGGACAAGTGGCTTGATAAGAGAAGCTGGATTTGCGGTATTTTGTGAGTTATAGGACTTTCTGCCAGAGCTATTATCTTTGTTTATTTGGGCTTGCAGCCAACAAGATCTTGGACTGATTAAAATATTTTGTACGTCTGTGTTGGCTTTCGTTCCTGAACGGAGAAGGGGAGTCAGAACATGTATGTATAATGAATACTCACGTAAGCTCTTCCTTTTTTCTTTTACAATTTTTTTAAACTATGACTACTAGGAATTCTGAAGGATTCAGTTCTGGCCTTCCTTTCAACATACTACTCTTGGATGTTCTCAAATCCATGCCTTTCAGTAGTAGGACATTAAAGTATATAAAGGTATTTCAGAGTACTTGTCTCCAACACTTAAACTAAACGAATCTTTCCCTAATCTATATTGCATACTAAACATTCTTGGTGTGCAATCTCTTTGAGTCTGAGGTGCTGCCTAGTCATATACTGTATCATCTTTATGGAGATAACATCCGACTCATGTTCTTCCTTCAAGTTTTCATCTTAAACTGCTTCTCCAGTATTTTCTGTTTGACTGGGTTTATTCACTCAGTAAATACTGTATATCTCATTGTTGCTTTCCAAACCTCTTTCCTTATTTATTAACAATATCAGCATCTCCCTTTTAAATCTGCATGAGTTTATTTTTAACTTCCTTCCCTTTTCCTTTCCCTTTCTTTCCTTTCCTTTCCCTTGTTTAAGGAATAGGATACTCCTGCCTTTATAAAGTGCAAAAATACTGCTCTCCCTTTGACAGGAACAAAAGCCTACTGCAATTTTTTTCTCCTCTCAGTCTCCTGATGTTTATCCTAGAATAAGCGGTCAAAATAATCCAACTTGCTTAATGCTCTTATCACATGATGGGATTCTTGTCTTTAAATCCCTACATTGACTTCCTGCATATTCCTTTCAAAGTTCACAATGTTGCTCAGCTATACCATTTTAATATATCCTGAACATAAACTTTATTCCTTCCACTCCTATATGATGCCTCATTTCAGTTTCTTCAAAATCCTCAATATATTTTATATCTCTGTGAATCATTTTAAATCTTTTGTCAGTTTTACAATTAAATTCATCTATAAAAAACAGATTTCTAAGCATAAACAATTGAAGCAATCATTTATTTTATTACACTGAATGCTAGACTGCAAACACTTTTATGAAGAGTACTATTTTCTTGTACTCTGAAGGTACATATAATCAAGGTGCTACTGTATAATAATAATAGTACTTTTGGTTATAGTGCAGTCTTCACTTATTTCAAGTACTAACTGGTTAAGAGGAGTGCAAACGTATAGTATTGTTCTAACCCAAAAGTCTGGAGTATAAGTCATCCATTTATATACCATTGAGTTCAACAGTATTTTTTTTTCAAACAAAAATATTCAGGATCAACCAGCAAGTTTAACTACTTTAATAATAACTCATACCTATTTATTTGCAAAAAATACAGCTTTAGTTAGGTATGACAATTTTTGCTGAATTAAGATGTTTAGGAATTAAATCATCCAACAAGTAAAAACTCAAAAGCAATATTAAATTGGAACCAAATAAATACCATTATTTTGTTCAAAACAACTTGACAAATACTACTTAATTATATAATTTAGACTTCACAATAGTGCATTATTCAAATACAATAGTGACCAACCTGCATTGAAATGTAATATAATTTTATATACCTTTCACTACAACAAACAATAAACTATTGGAATGTATCAACTGAAAATGTTTATGTTAAATATGTTCGTTAGAACAAATGCCAAAAAAATTAACAAACTTTTAAGACAAAAAGAAGACTCCATTTGGAATATAATAATAATAATTTTAAAAACCTTGTGTCCTTTTAGGATATTTTAACTCAGAAATGTGCTTTCTGAAGTTTTTCACTTCTCCCTTTCCGTTAAAAGTTTTTCCTCATATCACTTCCTTCTCTCTCTCAGTGATCTGAACTATAAGCTAGTATATCTAATTAAACAAAACAATCAAGATTAAAAACAAAACAATCAAGATTAAAAACAAAAAAGCAAACTGAGCTCAATTCCTAAGGACTTCACAAACATCAACGTAGCTTTTCTGGAAACAGTATTTTGGAAGTAGTTTGTAATAGCTTTCTTGTTACAGCTATAATCCTGGAATTTCTGGTTAACATTCAATACTAATCAGATCTGATCCTGCTTGACTTCTCAAGCTCAGTCAATGAGTTTGAAGACTTAAAAACAGAGATATATAATTATTTCATAGTACAATCAGAATTCAGGGCTAATAAACCTCTTCCATATTACTAACATATTTTATTCAGGCAATACTTGTGGCTGAGTCCTACTCCTCCACATCTTCTTACTAAAGGAAGATGAACAAAGGAAGAGAAAAAGCAGGAAAATATTGCTAATGATCAGTACCACCTCAGAACTTTTCTGCACTAAGTAGGATTTGGTCTGAATTACACCTCAGAGATGGCTTCCAATGCTATGATTCTGTAAAAAAGTACTGGATGGATAAAAGAGCTAACAAGGATTACAGTTTATAGCAATAATAACAAGCACAAACACTTTTAACACCAAGTGACATATTTGGAAAACATCATTCCAATTATACATATTCAAATCTTTCCTTGTTTTTGATAACTGAAAAATAAAGGGTCTAGATTAAGAAACAAAACTGAAACATTTTCAAACTCTGTAAATATGAAGCATGCAAACTTTATTTACAATAGTCAGACTTTTGTACAAGGAACTGTACTTTTCCCACAAAGAAAATATATGTGTGTATATATATATATGTAGTGTGTGTGCACATGTATAAAATATTAGTTTTAAATTATTTATGACATCTAATACATACGGGAATCTTTTTGTTACTTACCACTAATGTTGAGATCATAATTTCCTGCAGTAATCACATTAGCTAATAATCCTTCAGCAGGCTGGCTAATAGTCACCACATCATTCAGAAGTTTTCGAATAGCTCCAGGCTGAGGTGGCTGAGTAATAATGTTGTTGACAGCTATTTTCAAGTTTTTGATTATGTGAAGTTGATTGTTAGGGTCTCTCATATGCACTGAAATAAAACAATAAATATGTTTTAAAAATAACCTATTCTGATATTATGTATCTAGTAAAATAATGACATGTTTTCATTA
This sequence comes from Thamnophis sirtalis, assembly GCF_051295495.1. Taxonomy (NCBI): domain Eukaryota; kingdom Metazoa; phylum Chordata; class Lepidosauria; order Squamata; family Natricidae; genus Thamnophis; species Thamnophis sirtalis. The sequence goes on along the minus strand of NW_028261382.1, from coordinate 145,184,344 downwards.
ATAGGAATCAAATATAAATTTTGTCTCATAAATGCTCATGATTATAATTGAGCTATAGAGAAAACCAGCATTAAACAAATAATACAACAGAAATACAATGAAAAATAACTGAAGTGTTCTTCACAACGAAAACCAGAAAATATAACCAATGCACAACTTTTCCAGGAAAATCAATACAATACAATACAACACAATAGCAAAGTTGGAAGGGACCTTGGAGGTCTTCTAGTCCAACCCCCCTGCCTAGGCAGGAACCTTATACTATTTTAGACAAATGGCTATCCAACATCTTCTTAAAGACTTCCAATGTTGGGGCATTCACAATTTCTGGAGGCAAGCTGTTCCACTGATTAATTGTTCCAACTGTCAGGAAATTTCTCCTCAGTTCTAAGTTGCTTCTCTCCTTGAATAATTTCCACCCACTGCTTCTTGTTCTACCCTCAGGTGCCTTGGAGAATAACTTGACTCCCTCTTCTTTGTGGCAACCCCTGAGATATTGGAACACTGCTAGCATGTCTTCCCTAGTCCTTCTTTTCATTAAACTAGACATACCCAGTTCCTGCAACCATTGTTCATATCTTTTAGTCTCCTGTCCCCTAATCATCTTGGTTGCTCTTCTCTGCATTCTTTCAAGTTTGCTTGTATAATATTTTGACTTCTGTGAATAAGGCACATATTATTTTATAGGTAGTCTTTGACTTAGGAGCACAATTGAGTCCAAAATTTCTATTGCTAAGCCAGATAGTTCCGTGAGTTTTGCCCCATTTTATGACCATTTTTGCCACAGTTGTTAAATGAATCACTGCAGTTAAGTTAGTAACATGGGTTGTTAAGCGCATCTGGCTTCCCCACTGACTTAGTATCAGAAGGTCAGAAAGGGAATTACATAATCCCAGGAACTATCATAAATATATGCCAGTTGCTGAATTTTGATCACATGACCAGTGGCATGCTGCAATAGTCGTAAATATGAAAAAAGGTCATGTCACTTTTTCAGTGCCATTGTAACTTTGTAAATGAATGTTTGTGAATAGAGAATTACTTATACTATTTTGAGACATGTATGTCACAACTTTGGATACATATAGTGTACACTAGCTAATATAGAAGGGTTGTTATTTGTGTTTTGCAAGATATACCAGTACTTGAATAAGATCAACTTAGTATAATATAAATCAAGCATTCTTGCAATTCAGAAAACGTATCGTACATTAACATTTTGACTATGTTATCCACCATTCATAGTGAATGTTAAGTCCATTTTCTAAATTCTCACCAAATAGAAACTTGCCTTGGTTGTGTATTTGGCCCCCAAATATCTTACATTTCCAGATGCATATTATATTTGCTTTTGTTACAGTATTTCCTGCATCAAAATGAGGGGAGCAATGTGTTTCATTACATCGGGCGGCTACTGGGAAGATATGCTTTTGTGACCCAACTTTTTCCCCTGCAAATGGGTGGGGACTGTTGCCCATTTCTCAAGATGTGTTCAGGCTGTATTTGAGCAGAAAAGGCAGTCTGGCAACTACACATATGCCAAGACACGCATATGGATATTCAAGCAAAAATCATCAACTTCAATTATACCCACAAGTGTACAAGGAGCCAATGCAGCAGCCAAGAAGGTGTACAATAGTACTAAATTCTTGTTAGGATTTAAATTACTGGAGTTCCACCAAAAGCACTTTTGGGGTTGTCTTCAAGTAAGCCCCATCTAAAGTTTGCGGTAGATGCCCACACATGTGGTGAAGAGACTAAATTACCATCGTAAGATCTTCCTGGTCTCCCATCCCAAAAATACAGGGATTAATCTAGCTTTATCATTTAAATATCTGGCACATGCTTATTATTAAGAAAATGTTTTTGGTAAGGCAGTTTAAGTCTCATACTAGATCAGTAGTTCCAAATGTGGGGTTTAAACCAAGTTAATGGCCTTTTAGGCTTCCTCTGCATGAGTAGAGGTCACTTTTTGAGTAAACTAAGAATTATATGTCACGGGAGGGGGAGGCATCAGGATTTTAGAGATGCTTAGGTGGGGCATGACCCCCCAAAAAGGTTGGGAACCACTGTTCTAGATATTATCCATATATTAGCAGAATCCAGTGTATGTCTCCGACTTCATCATTTATACAACCATTCGGCTTTACCAGAAGGTAGAAGTTGACAGAAAACTAAGACGGGTAGCAGCTGCCTTACAGGGCTGTCAAACTTCAGAGAAAGGTGAACAGCAGAAAGGGCCCCCCGCTCGTGTTCTGGCTAAAAGGGGAGGCTTTAAAAAGGCCAGGTAGCCTCCCCCAGGCCCAGCTGGCGAAGGTGCTAAGAGCGGGACTTCCCTCCCTGCCATGTAAACAACCCAGTTCCTCTCCCGCCGAGCGATACCGACCTTCCGAAGTGAGGCGACAGAAGGGCTTTACCAGCTCACAGAAGCCTAGGTTGTTCTTGCGGGTGATTCTCTCCGCCTCCTCGCTACACAGCGCGGCCACTAAAGGCACAAACGAGTCCTGGAGGAACTCCTGAACCGACTGAGCCCGCTGGGCCATTTCTCCGAGCGACGGAATGGCTCAAGACACCGAGCTCCAGCCGACGACCTGCCGGACGGCCTATCCGCCTTGGCCCGCTCTTCTCTCGTCGTCCCCCTCCGTGCCGGGGCCGAATTCGCGCCGATGTACACGCTCCTCTTCCCCAGTTCAGGGGTTGAGAGCCGTGGCCTCAACTGCCACCTTACCGGTCCCCTCAACGACCGCTCAGACCCGCCATGTTGGATCTGAAAAAGTCAGGCAAATGGGTAAACTAGGCCGGCAGACTTTGCGGCTGTCACGTGATGGGCGCGGACGGGAGGAGCGGGGAAAAAATCGAGAGAGGAAAAGGGGCGGGGACAACCGCTGACGTATATCCTGTGAGCCGCGTTCCTGACAAGCGGCTGAAGGAAACCGGGAAGAACGATGAGAACCTCTGGCGGTTTGGCGGCTCTTCTGTTTTAGACTTACAGAAGCGAAGTTTTGTTACGGCGCAACAACCTTTAATGTTGATCCGTTGACGGTGTCTATTGTAGGATAGCATGCGGAAGGAAGAGTGCTTACCTTAGGCCAGGGGTCCCCAAACTTGGCAACTTTAAGACTTGTGGACTTCAACTCCCAGAATTCTGAACGTGGGCTATCTAGGCCGCATCCAATATTTATCCATACAAAAGCGGTGTGGGCTTCCAAATCTGACGTCTCCCCTCCCCCCCTTTTCTTTTTTCTTTTTTTGCGTTTGTCTGATCGGTTTGTGATCGATCACAAATTAGCCAACTATGTTTTAGCACAACGTTTTGTGTGAAACTATGTGAGTCAATAACTTTTTTGAACTGAGGAAATGTGGTCCACGGAACAACTGATAGTTGACCATGGGATGGGTATATAGGAGATACATTATGGCATATGCGGATTTTTAATTTATTGATCTTACCTGTAAAGTGGATTAAAAGTGTTTCTGGTCATATCTTTTCAAATGTGTACAAACTGGTTTTCCTGCACTGAGAAACGTGGTTTGAAACGTTTTAACGTTTAAAAGCTCTTGTCCCCACTGATGATTGTTGCTTCTGTACTAACAATTCCAGATTATTCTGAAGCTAATAAAGAATTCTGTATTCCTTACATATTGATAGCCCTTCAGTCTGTTTCTCTATTAGTTCATTGGGTCATTTCATAGACAATTTAATGGTCTGTAATCTTCCACACTTTAAATGCACATAAGGGTTTAACCTTATGATGGAATAAAATAGAAAAAGAGTTAATATTTTGTATGACCACTAGAGGGAGCCCAAGAGGGAGTTTTAGAAGACAAATGTGTAATCATTTGATTGGTTAAAGAAAAACAATGTTAGAAGTTGATTGGTTAAACGTCATAATTCTATATAAGGTAATAGTTAGGGCGTTACTGTCGCTGATTGGTTTGTGACCGCCCCGATCAGGCTAGCTGATATGGGAGTAGGAGGAGTTAGGGAGGGTATAACTGCTGTTTCACTTTCGTTGTGGGTGTGGCTCTTTCTTGTAACACACGAGGAATCCACCACGCTTTGCAAACCGTTGATCCAGAGAGATTTTTAATAAAAAGAATTTTATTACTCTACTCCGAACCTCGTCTCTAGAATTCTTGTCTAGAATTCTGCAAACAAATTGGGGGCTCGTGTCCGGGATCCAATCTGCGTTGGGACTCTGAGGGGTCCCCCTCAGGTGCACCCCTTTCCTTTTGAAAGGAGGGGAGCCACCCAGAGGACTGCGTAGCTTTTGGAAGCCCGTAAAAATTGTGCGATAGACGAGCAGTAGGAGGGGAGTGAATAAAATAAGAAGTAGCCTGAAGACAGACCGGATGACTCCTGCGCGCGGACCCTGGTGAGTACTGGTTTTGAAAACACCAGAACACAAGACCCAGGGCGGTCAGGGAGTGTGTGGATGTGAGAACTAGCAACGGGGCCGGGTGGAAGTCCTTTTGAGGAATCTCAGGGGAGATTCGCAGGATGGAGTGAGTGATGGGGAAATTGTGAATATCCGGAGACGGTGACGTGTGGAATTGAAAAGAGTTGCTGGGAGGGACACAGAAGCACATACTCAAGGAAAGGCTACCTACCCATATAAGAAATGGGGGGAAATACAAGTTCAGCTGAGAAAGGAACACAGTGTGTAAAGAAAATTAGAAAGAATCCTAAGCTTAAAATTGACCCGAACGGCCCATTGGGCCAAATGCTGGCTGGATGGGGGTCCCCACCTTATAATCGGGAGATTTTGAGATTAGGATTGACAAGAAAATATGGTAAATTTATGCTGTTTTATTTGGTGGCAAGATGATAATATTGAGTGGCCGCGGGACGGCTCTATGAATTTCTTTAAATGCCGTAATCTTTATGATTACGTGAAACAGAAAAAGTGTAAAAGTTTGGACAATGAGTTGGATTATGCTCTGCTCTGGAATCCGGACCTTTGGCCATCAGAACGTATTCTGATGGTGAAGCCCGGAGAGCAGGAAGAAGAGGAAGAAACCCCAAAAAGAGATTTGTTGAAAAATATCCCTCCTCCGTATAATCCAATTCATATCCAAAATCTGCCACACCCGGCCAATGTAGTAACTCCCCCATTATATCCTGAAATGCCGGGAGGAATAAGCCAACTCACCCCAGGGCAGTGGTCTGGTTCTCCGATGCCCGTATTAAGTCCACAGGGAGGGGAAAACCCAGTTTGGACTCCTAATTGCCCCACCCCCCCAATCCCTTTCTTAATGCCATACACTCCGGGGGTTGATGAGAAAACAGGATGTTCAAAGGACAAATTAGATAGTGCAAGGAAGAATTTAATAAACCAACTAGGTGAAGAGGAACAGGTTAAGCAATTTCCTCTAAGAGAGACCCCGAATGGAGTAAATGCCCAAGGGGCCCCAATTATAACATATGTACACGAACCGCTAAGGGCAACGGAGGTTCGGGCATTTAAAAAGGAAATGAAAAGCTTCATTGAGGATCCATTAACAGCTAGCGATCAATTGGATTCTCTATTAGGACCTAACATATATACTTGGGAAGAAATACAAAATATAATGGGTATTTTGTTTAGCCCCGAAGAGAGAAATTTAATCAGAGTAGCCGCCATGGCGGTGTGGGAGAGAGAGAACCCTGTGGTAGCGGGAGGAAATCAAGACAGAGGAGATGCTAAATATCCCCTGGTAAAACCAAATTGGAATAATAATGAAGCAGAGGGGAGAAGAAACATGCAAGATTTAAGATCAATAATTATAAAGGGGATGAAGGAAGCAATACCAAGAACTCAGAACATGACTAAAGCCATAAATATAGAGCAGGAAAAGGAGGAAGCACCAGCTACATTCTTGCAACGTCTTAAGGACGGAATGCGAAAGTATGCTGGGGCGGATCCTGACGATGGCCTAAATGTGCAGATAGTTAAAATTCAGTTTGTAACTAAGGCATGGCCAGACATTGCAAAGAAATTACAAAAGAGAGAGAATTGGACTACAGAATCTTTAGAAGTTTTGTTAAGGGAAGCACAGAAAATATATGTGAATAGGGAAGAGGAAAAAGTAAAAAGGGATGGACAGAGTACAAGTCGAATGATGGCGATCGCAGTAAAGGAGGCTATACAAACACAGCCCGAGCAAGGAAGGGGGCGGGGCTGGGCGCCACGTGGATGAGGGAGAGACGATACCGGACTTAGGCCAGGGAAGTCCGGAATGAGAGGTAGAGGCGGAGTTAATCGAGGAATGATGAGAAGGGGAACAATAGGAGGAAGAGGAACTTGCTTCCATTGTGGCAAGACAGGACATTTTAAGAGAGAATGTCCCGCTCTGGCCGGGGAGGAGCAAATTAACCGATTGATGGAGGAAGATGAAGATATATATTAGGGAAGTCAGGGGCCCTTCATTAGGAGTTCCCGCCGGGAGCCCTTGATAAATTTGGAGGTGGGAACCCAGGAATATACCTTCTTAGTGGACACCGGAGCATCTCGCACCTCTGTGTGTGTGATGCCAAAGGAGGGAAAAATTGACAATCAAGCAAAAATCAAAGTTAGTGGGGTAAAAGGGGAAGCCTTTAATGTGAAGCAGTTAGAACCAGTGAAAATAAGATATGGGAAAAATGAGATCCGGACTCTAAAACTATTGTATGTGCCTGAAGCAGGAATTAACATCATGGGAAGAGATCTGATGTCTGCCTTGGGAATTACAATAAGCTTTAATAAAAGTGAAACAGTTTATGTTCTAACAGAAGAGAAAGAGCAAAAGATTGATCCTTTGGTTTGGGTGCAACCGGGAAATAGAGGTGGATTAGAGATAGAGCCTCTAAAGATAAAATTGAAACCCAATAGTGAGATAGTAAGCCAAAGACAGTATAATATTTCGATGGAAGGAAGAAAAGGTCTTCAACCAGTGATAGACCAACTAATAAAAGATGGGCTATTAGAAGGGACTATGTCACCTTACAATACCCCTATATTGCCTGTGAGAAAACCAGATGGTACTTACAGGATGGTGCAGAACCTGAGACTTTTAAATAAAATAGTAGAAACCAGACATCCGGTAGTCCCAAATCCTTATACTATTTTGAGCAAAATACCTGTAGAACACCGCTGGTTTAGTGTAATAGATTTAAAAGATTTAAGAGCCAAGGTGGCGCAGTGGTTAAATGCAGCACTGCAGGCTACTGCTAGATCAGCAGTTCAGCGGTTCAAATCTCACCGGCTCAGGGTTGACTCAGCCTTCCATCCTTCCGAGGTGGGTAAAATGAGGACCCAGATTGTTGGGGGCAATATGCTGACTCTCTGTAAACCGCTTAGAGAGGGCTGAAAGCCCTATGAAGCGGTATATAAGTCTACTGCTATTGCTATTGCTAAAAGATGCTTTTTGGTCTTGTCCTTTAGACAAAGATAGTAGGGCTCTATTTGCATTTGAATGGGAGAATCCTTTCACTGGGAGGAAACAGCAGTATCAATGGACAGTGTTGCCTCAAGGATTTACAGAATCTCCAAATTTGTTTGGACAAGTATTAGAACAGACCTTAGAAAAGTTCAAGTTACCAAAAGGAATAAACATGATCCAATATGTAGATGATCTTTTAGTGTCAGGTAAGAAGAAAATAGATACCGAGGAAGGAACAATAGCCTTATTAAATTTTTTGGCCCAACAGGGTCTGAGAGTAAGTAAGGGAAAACTTCAGTTTGTAGAACAAGAAGTAAAATATTTGGGACATTTAATTTGTCAGGGCTCAAGGAAGATCAGTGCTGAAAGAATTCAAGGGATTATAGAACAACCAAGGCCTAAAACGCAAAAAGAGTTGAGAAAGTTTTTAGGACTAATTGGATATTGTAGGTTATGGATAGAAGATTATGCCAAATGGACAAAAGGATTATATGAACAGTTAACTCAAACAAAACCATTTAAAATTGGGTGGACCAAGGGGTTGGATGAGGACTTTCAGAGACTTAAGCACTTGTTAGTCAGTGCCCCAGTCTTAAGTCTTCTCAATTTAGAAAAACCATTTCACCTTTTTGCGTCAGTGGAAGGAGGGACAGCCCTGGGAATTTTGACACAAAGTTGGCAGGGCAAAAGAAACCAGTAGCATATCTGTCCGAAAACCTTGACCCTGTAGCTCAAGGATGGCCCACATGTATTCAAGCCATAGCAGCAGTAGCGTTATTAGTAAAGAAGAGTGAGAAAATCACAATGGGAGGGGCGCTAATTGTAAGCAGCCCACATCAAGTGAGAACATTGTTAAGACAAAAAGCTGGGAGGTGGTTGACTGATTCAAGGTTGTTGAAATATGAGGGAATGTTACTGGATCATGCTGACCTAGTCCTGACAACTGACTCAGCATTGAATCCAGCACAATTCCTCAATAAAACCAGTTCATCTGAAAGTGAAGAAATTGAACACTGGTGTAGTGAAATAGTAGATTTAGAAACAAAAATCAGGCCAGATTTACAGGATACTCCTTTGGAAAAAGGAGAAAGATGGTATATTGATGGTTCTTCACGAGTGGTAGAAGGGAAAAGACAAAATGGATACGCTATAATCCAGGAGGGCACATGGGCTCTTCTGGAAGGGGGGAGATTGCCAAACCATTGGTCTGCACAGGCAGCCGAATTGTATGCCTTGAAAAGAGCTCTCATATTGGGGGAAGAATCAAATTTAAAGATTTACACCGACTCTAAATATGCGTTTGGAGTGGTGCAAACCTTTGGGAAGATTTGGAAGGAAAGAGGATATGTGACAAGCCAGGGAAAGGACCTGATCCACCAGCAACTAATCGAGGAGGTGTTATCAGCCCTTGCCCTGCCCCATAGAATTGCTGTAGTGCATTTGAGAGCACACCAAAAGGGAGATGAGGTTGAGAAGAAGGGAAACAGGTTGGCAGACCAGGAAGCTAAAGAAGCTGGTATGAATGAAGTCGTTGAACAAATCAAAATTATGATTCCCCATGTATTTGAGATGAAGGAGATACCAATTTTTAATGAGAGAGAGGAAAACAAAATTAAACAGATGGGGGGAACGAAAGATGAAGATGGGAAATGGTGGCTACCAGATGGGAGACAAATTCTCAATTACCCCCTCATGAGACAAATCTTTGAAAGACTACACGAGGGGAGTCATTGGGGAACTTAGACTTTGATTGATGAAGTATTAAAAAAATATGCAGGAGTAAAAGTCTATACTGCAGCACAACAAGTAACTCAAAAATGTATAATTTGTCAAAGGGTAAATAGAAACCAATTAAGGGAAAAACAAAAGGGAGGGAGGCCTTTAGCGCTCTATCCTTTCCAAAATATACAAATAGACTTCACTGAAATGCCACAAGTGGGAAGATATAAATATTTGTTAGTTATGATAGATCATCTGACAGGATGGGTAGAAGCCTACCCTTGTTTTGATGAAACTGCTAGAACAGTTGTTAGATTATTATTAGAACATATTATACCAAGGTATGGGATTATTCACAGAGTTGATAGTGACCAGGGAAGACACTTCACGGGGAAAATTACTCAAGGAGTGGCTAACGTATTGGGAATAAAATGGGACCTACACAGTCAGTGGCATCCGCCCTCTAGTGGGAAGGTGGAAAATATGAATGGAAAGATTAAAACAATGTTGACAAAATTGTATTTGGAGACAGGAATGAATTGGACAAAAGCTTTGCCAATAGCTTTATTTAGAATTAGAACACAACCCAGGAGGGATGTGGGAGTCTCACCTTATGAAATGTTATTTGGAATGCCACTAAGGAATGCTGGGATACGAATGGGGAATTTACCTAGTAAAGACAAAGGGTTGATACAATACTTGCAAAAACTGTCCCAGACTTTTGATTCTTTCAGGAAAGCGGGCTATTTAATACAGACTCCTCCATTGAGCTTCAAAGTACATTCCATTGAAGTAGGAGACCAGGTGTGGATAAAGACTTGGAAGGACGATTCCCTAAAGCCAAAGTGGGATGGACCATTCCTGGTGTTGCTGACCACAGACACTGCCATCCGGACGAAAGAAAAAGGCTGGACCCACTACACCAGAGCGAAGAGAGCCAACTTGGAGGAGTCGGAAACTTGGAAGGCCTTTCAGAAGGAGCCATTGAAGTTGGTGTTGAAAAGGCAGTAATTCTTCTAAAGGAAAAGGCCTGTGAGTTCCTGGTTTGTGACCAATGTGTTGGTTCTGTTCCTGTCCATGTGAAGCTTGCTGTTGTTCCCATTGTATTGACTGTGTACTTTGTACCCACTGCCGTATCCCCTGTGACATTATATTGATTGAACAATATCTGGCGGAATATTTTTATTATCCGGGTCTATTTCCAACTGCTCTCACCACAGACCTCCGTATTACCCCAACAGTACAGAGAGCGCTCGATAATCCTTTTTCTGACAATTATCACGCCGCCTAGGCCTATAGAAGATGAAACCACGATGCCCTTTCATCAGAGGACCGTTACCCGGGCAGGAAGCGGGATTTTGGGACTATTGGGCTCCTCGACCATCTTGCAAGCATTTCCTGTTGCATTTTCTAGGCATGACAATAATAATGGGTGTGTTACTTTTGGTGGTGTGGGGAGCATGTGCATATGAGTATCAAAATAAGGAGGGAATAGTAGAGGATTTCTATGGACCTCCCTCTAAACAGAATCGCTCAAAAAGAGAGATAAGTTTTTACCATCATGCAAAGAGATTCATAAACCCACCCGTAAACACCATTTGTATAAAAGGAGGAGGACTACAGAAAGGAGAATTCCAATATTCGAAAACGACACATGAGGGATGCAATCTAACATTAGAAGTAACGGCAAAACAAACTAAGAGGGGATTGGCCTGGTCATGTAAGAATCAAAATGATGGGTGGAGAAAAGGAATTTTCGAAATATGTAAGAATGCAACTAAGAAAGATTTAGATAATGGAGATCCAAGGTGTTATTGGATTGATAAAATTTTATGATCTAGTAGCTGCAAAATTTCAGAAGGAAGCCCTGGAGATATACAATTTCTTTGTAATAATAATAATAAGAGTCAAAACATACAATTAGGATGGAGTGGGTTGTGTCAAGTATTATGGGAACCCAGCTGGTACAATAAAAGCCCCTCTCGAACTAAAAGGGTTCCAACTGCTGTAACCAAAGTTGAGTCAGAGAACTGTTCACCCTGCATTACCAAGGCTAAGGTGGGTGAACGGACTATCAACACCTTAATATATCATACGCATCCACCCCAGGGATGTAGACCTACTAAAATGGATTGCCTTTATAACAAAACGATGTACAGTCTGTGTACTCTAAAGGGAAAAACTGTATGTTATAATCCCAATACTCCAGTTCGCCTTAACGTTACTTTATGGACAGGCTTGCCTAAGACGGGTTTTAGGAAGGATCCCGAGGGAGAGGGTAAGCTGTATTTCCTTAATTATACTATACAGTTGCAGAAGGGGAAACAACCCCTAATTCTGGTGTTTGATGCATGTACTGCCACTAAGTGGGGAAAAGGAGTGTCTTGTGGAAACCAGGCTTGGATCAATAGTTATAAAATTAATCATAAATACTTATGTGAAACTATTCTCAACTGGGATTATGGTAATCCTAACGTTTGGATTCCTTGTGGAGGCACCACCCAGTGCTCCGGATGGAAATGTGTTTGTGATCACACAGGGGGCGGTTATAAGGGGTGCCCTTATGTAACTTCCTTCCGAAGGGGTGTCGGAAATACTATCCAATTAGAAATATCCCGTAATATTCCACCCATGGTGACGTATGGTTTTGGAATTGACGGAAAAGGGTTGGATACAGAGACATATCTAACTATTAAAGTTGAGAGGATTAAAGATGGAGAAATAAAATCCCTTGGGTGGTCTGTGTATGATACTCTACGAAAATTAGATGACCCCTTACCAATAAATACTAAGGCTAATAATTTATTTATAGAAATGGCTGAGCAGGTGGCTAAAACCTTGACTGTTAAAAACTGTTTTGTTTGTGGAAGGATTAACATGCGAGAGCAATGGCCATGGGAAGCTCTGGAGGCTGATCCGGTGACATATAATAACCTTTCGCATGCTGGTAATATCACAGCAAGAAAAGACTTCACTGGAATTGTGTGGACTCTGTCCACCAACCTGGTAGGGAGAAATTGCTTTGTTAGGAATGGATCTATTCATGTTGGGAATTTAATTTGTCTGGGAACATGGAGTCCTGACTATAGTATTTGGTCTTCTCCGGCTAATAATACTCAACCCCTACATTTTAATATGACTAATTTGAGCTATTTGAATTCTTCTTCTATTGATGATATGTGGAAAGCACCCAATGCTATGTATTGGATTTGTGGAAAATTAGCATATGAAATTCTGCCCAAAAATTGGTCTGGTTCTTGTATTTTAGGATGGATAAAACCATCATTTTTTCTGTTGCCTATAAAAGCCCGACAGTTGTTAGGGGTCCCGCTGTATGGAAAGGTTGGTTCTCAGAGCAGAAGAAGACGAGGGTTAGAATCTAATTCGGTCTTTTCCAACTTTCTTTGTAGTGATTTCACGAAATTTGAAAATAGTGATGTTTGGAGCTCAGAAAGAATTATATGTACATATGGTAGAGCAACGTGGGCAGAGGATGGAACTTATGGGTACCGTACACCCATTTATATGATAAATAGAATTATTCGTCTCCAAGCAGTATTAGATTTGGCTGGCCAACGAATTGATAAAGCTCTTAATATTTTGTCTACTGCTACAGACAAAATAAGAACCGCAGTATATCAAAACCGTTTGGCATTAGACTATTTGTTAGCCAAGGAAGGGGGTGTATGTGGGAAGTTTAATCTATCTAACTGTTGTTTACAAATTGATGAAACTGGGGCCGTTGTGAAGCAGTTAACTGCAGAGATGCGGCAATTAACTTATAATCCTGACCAGATATGGCGGTGATTCAATTTGGAAGGTGGGGGCTTTTTAGGGGGCATTTTTAGAAATTGGAAACAAGCATTGTTTATAATTGGCATAATTTTTATTGGATTAATGATGCTACCATGTTTAATTCCCATAATAAGAAATGTTGTCACCTCCACTGTGGGAAGCATAATACAAGCTCAGCAACATGAAAAGTCAATGATGGTATTAAAAGAAATTGGGGATCAGATCCAATTATTGGAAAGTATGAATACATTCCCTATGGAAAGTACAATAATAGAAAGAGAAAGGTTGAAAGAAATAAGGGAAAATATTAAGAAAATTGCCAAATAAGAGATGGGGGAATTGATGGAATAAAATAGAAAAAGAGTTAATATTTTGTATGACCACTAGAGGGAGCCCAAGAGGGAGTTTTAGAAGACAAATGTGTAATCATTTGATTGGTTAAAGAAAAACAATGTTAGAAGTTGATTGGTTAAACGTCATAATTCTATATAAGGTAATAGTTAGGGCGTTACTGTCGCTGATTGGTTTGTGACCGCCCCGATCAGGCTAGCTGATATGGGAGTAGGAGGAGTTAGGGAGGGTATAACTGCTGTTTCGCTTTCGTTGGGTGTGGCTCTTTCTTGTAACACACGAGGAATCCACCACGCTTTGCAAACCATTGATCCAGAGAGATTTTTAATAAAAAGAATTTTATTACTCTACTCCGAACCTCGTCTCTAGAATTCTTGTCTAGAATTCTGCAAACACTTACATGTATTTCTTTGAAAAAGAATTGTTCTGTCCATGTCTTCCACCAGCAGACTACACTAAGGTGACCAGATTTTCAGATTGGTAAAGAGGGACACCTTTGACTGGGGGGGGCGGGGTGGGTTGATTAAAAATGTTATATGGAGCAACAAAAATTTTCATATAATGCAAAAATAGTATTGTAATTTTTTTTTATTTCAACATAACTACAATTTACAAATATAAATTGTAACTCTTGCCAAACATCAACATTTTTATCACGTGACCATGAGGATGCTGCAACGGTCGCTAAGTGTGAAAATGGTCACTAAGTGTGAAAAATGGTCATCAGTCACTTTTTTCAATGCCATTGTAACTTTGGTCACTATACCACCTTTCTTGCCGCAGTTCTTAAGTGAATAACTGCAGCTGGTATTTTGTATTTTGGATAGAATCTTTTTTTAAATAGTCTAAGACAATTTAAAAAAAGAATCCACACAGAATAAAGCTATTTTAAAAAATTCTATGCACAATAAATAAAATATTATTTTAAAATACATTAAAAAAATAAAAGAAAAAAACCCAGCTCACTTACCAGCAGGCACAAGTCAATCCAGAATGATGTAGATGTTAATACAAAGAACTGATCAAATTAAAATGGTGAAATTAGTCAGGGAAATATTTTTCAAAGAAACTTTTGCCACCATTTTTTCTTCCACACGAGCCGACCTCTAACCTCCGTGCCCCTCCCCTCCGGAAAATCCAGGAAGTAACACTCACGGCCCCTCTAGCCAAGCATTTCTTGGAGCTCTATGGTACTTGGTCATTTTTTCTTATAAAATGAGGTAAAAGGGGCACGGGGGGGTCCGTTTTCTTGCTTTAAAGTTTTAATATCTTCAATGAAAGTACTGAGACAGAGAGAGAGGTTAGACAGGGTGTCTTTTGTCTTGCCCCGGTTAGGATTTCTTAAGCAAATCCACTGGGCTTTCAACATGAAGCCAGAAAATCGGGACTTTTTTAAAACGGCCCGGGACACGGGACAAATTGTTATAAAGCGTGACCATCCCGCTGAAATTGGGACGTCTGGTCACCTTACACTACACCCTCTGTCCAATGTATTAAAGACCCTAAATCAATATAAAACATAAATGTAGAACAAAAAATCTGCAATAGCAACTACTCATTCCCCAGAACCCACTGAAACACCTTTGTCTTTAATAAATTTCTGGAAGGTCAACAATAAGATTTTTAGCCCTATTTGCAGAGGGAAGCTATTCCAAAACTCTGCACCTGAAAAACATTCTCAAGCCCTGCTGATTTCGGTTCACATCCTTTGATGGACGGATAAATTTAAATGAAGTTATTGGCATGTGTGCACTAGATGAGTCAGGCAAGCCACATATACAAGCCTTGTAAGTACTTTGGTGCTTAAATGCATACAGATTGATAGATCAAAGCAATAGTTTGAATTATACCTGAAAAGATATTGGTAACTTTGCTGGAAAAAAATTAGGGAATGTGGTGACACATTAAAAAGTTTAATTAAAAGGCATGTGTTTTTCATCATCACTTTGCCCTTTAATAAAGTGGAAAATGTGTTAATAGAAAAAGGTACTACAGTACCAGACCTCTGATTTCAAATGTGAATTATATTTTCATTTACTGCTTTTATTTCTCCATTAATTACATTCATTGACATTGTTTATGTTAATAGGAACCATGGTTTGATAGACAATTATTACTAACATTTTGACAAGTAATTGTAGCAATTACAGAATTCTGCTGTTAAAATTAGAAAAGATGGGATATTTGTGCCCAATCTCTGTAACACATAAAGAAGTTACACAATTAACCACAAGAGGGCAGCTAAAGCAATTCTAATGAAAAAATTGACAGTAACAAAATCAAAAATGATTGAGGTAGAGTCAAATCAGTATATTCATAAGTAATAATTGTCCATGGAGAAATCACTTATGTGTAAATGTATATCATTAGCCCAAACATCCTTCCCTCTAAGATTCTGTGCTCTGTAATACATAGTATCTCATATCAAAGAGCTGTTTGTTATTTATTAATAATTTAAATTAAAATTATTAATTTATTAATCTCTTTACCAAGCAGTTCGGTGGTTTTTAGAAGTACATTTACTGGTGTTATTGTAAATTACATTCATTTTAATTTTAATTAAAAATAATTTTAAAATAAAATTAATAATTGAAATATTTAAAATTATAGTTCTACTTTTTAAATTACTTTTATTGATACTATTAATTTTTACTCTTTCTTCCCTAAGAACCCAAAACTGGCTGCAAATAAATGATTATAGAAGTTTTTCAATACTCAATCAAAGTCCTCAATTTATGACTGTCATGTTGTGATGGTCATAAAGCAGATCACCACCATAATCGAACTTATTTTAATCTTTTTAAATTGGTCATTGTGAACAACATGGTCATTAAGCAAACCCATTGTAAACACTTTTTTTTTTCAAAACCAGCATAAACCATGGTCACATGACATTGAGAAATTACAAATGGCTGTAAAGGCAGGCTGGTTGCTTAAGCACCCAAATTGTGATCCTGTGATTGTGGAGGAGGATGCATTGAAAGTTCAGAATCATACCTGAATCTGATTCGGGTGTCATACCTGGGCCAGCAATATATCACTGGATGAAAGAAAGATAACCATCCACATGATTCCAGACAACTGGTCCTTATCAGTCAGGTGCAGAAACTTCCATTCTGCAAAGAGCTTATGAATGGATTGACTATAGGAGAAACTGGAATTTAAGGGGAGGAGTCAAAGTGTGATTTAGTCTAGAATGCCTGATTGGGTGAGAGGTTCAACAAGTTCAACTTCCTTTGAATGTCGTTGACATTATCTAGTCTCATTTAGGTGCAAACCATTAGTCTGAGAAGATTAATGCAATAAGCTTGGGTAAGAAATCAGCTAATTGAATTCTTCCTGTGTGGACCTTGTTATTTGCATCTGACACTGGCTGGGAGACAAGAGTTCCATCAACTTCCGTTAAAATTAAGCTCGACCAAGCTTCATTTCTTAATAATAGAAAAATCCCAAAAATGATTATATCGGAGATATTAAAACATACAAAAATAGATAAAATAAAGACATAGAAAAGAAGGGAACAAGGTTAGGAGTTCAGGAAACAAGGAAAAAAGAAAAAACTGGAAAAGTAACTTCTGACTTTCTTCTGTACACAGCTAAATATAACATACAATAACTTCTTGCTCTAAGATTAACAATATCACATAACCAAGATGATGCAAATTTGGTTTTTAAAAACCTTTGAAGTATATTATTTTTTTAATTATACAACAAAAATGCTCAATATGTGGACTTCAGAAAGTTAACAATGATCAATGGTCCCAATTGATTTGGAATTATAGCTTTGAATTAATTACAAGAAGTTTTCTCACAAAAAATAGCATTTTTAAAATATTTTATCATAAGGGAACATGGAAGCGATAGCAATAGCAGTTAGACTTATATACCGCTTCATAGGGCTTTCAGCCCGCTCTAAGTGGTTTATAGAGTCAGCATATTGCCCCCACAGTCTGGGTCCTCATTTTACCCACCTCGGAAGGATGGAAGGGTGAGTCAACCATGAGCCGGTGAGATTTGAACAGCCGAACTGCAGTCAGCTGAAGTAGCCTGCAGTGCTGCATTTAACCACTGCGCCACCTCGGCTACGCATAAGAGGGAAATAAAAGATAAAGAAAAGAATGCAGCATAATTCTATAAAAGAAGGTATTGTACATATTAATAAACCTCTTAATGAAATGGACAATGCAGTGAGATTACAATGTAAACAAGCTGGAACAGATAATTTTGAAATGACTTTGAAGGTAATTTAACCATGATAAGAGGTAATATGCAGAAATATATACAGATACAAATGGAATTGATGATTTATTCCGTAAGGAAATGCATAACAATTTAATGAAGAAATCCATTTCAATTTGAATAATAGTTTTCTTATCGAATATACAAAATAATTTTCTTTAAAAATTCTTGAATTTTGTCTAAGTGATAAGCAAAAGGACAGAATGCTATTTACCGGATATACAAAAAAATAACTTAAAATTTTTGAGAGCCCTGTGGCTACAAAAATAATTAACAGAAAACTACCGTATATACTCGAGTATAGACCGACCCGAATATAAGCCGAGGCACCTAATTTTACCACAAAAACCTGGAAAAGTTATTGACTCGAGTATAAGCCTAGGATGGGAAATGCAGCAGCTACCGGTAAATTTCAAAAATAAAAATAGATACCAATAATGTTTTTGAATATTTATTTCCTCCCCTGGAGTGGGGAGGAATTGGGGATTTCATAGTATCCTTCCCCTGGAGTGGGGAGGAATTGGGGATTTTGCAGTATCCTACCCCTGGAGTGGGGAGGGAATGTGGCTTTCATAGTATCCTATCCCTGGAGTGGGGAGGATTTGGGGGATTTCACAGTATCCTTCCCCTGGAGTGGGGAGGAAATGTGGATTTCATAGTATCCTTCCCCTGGAGTGGGGAGGATTTGGGGGATTTCATAGTATCCTACCCCTGTAGTGGGGAGGGAATGTGGCTTTCATAGTATCCTATCCCTGGAGTGGGGAGGAAATGTGGATTTCATAGTATCCTTCCCCTGGAGTGGGGAGGATTTGGGGGATTTCATAGTATCCTACCCCTGTAGTGGGGAGGGAATGTGGCTTTCATAGCATCCTATCCCTGGAGTGGGGAGGAAATGTGGATTTCATAGTATCCTTCCCCTGGAGTGGGGAGGATTTGGGGGATTTCATAGTATCCTACCCCTATAGTGGGGAGGGAATGTGGCTTTCATAGTATCCTATCCCTGGAGTGGGGAGGAAATGTGGATTTCATAGTATCCTTCCCCTGGAGTGGGGAGGAAATGTAGATTTCATAGTATCCTTCCCCTGGAGTGGGGAGGATTTGGGGGATTTCATAGTATCCTACCCCTGTAGTGGGGAGGGAATGTGGCTTTCATAGTATCCTATCCCTGGAGTGGGGAGGAAATGTGGATTTCATAGTATCCTTCCCCTGGAGTGGGGAGGATTTGGGGGATTTCATAGTATCCTACCCCTGTAGTGGGGAGGGAATGTGGCTTTCATAGCATCCTATCCCTGGAGTGGGGAGGAAATGTGGATTTCATAGTATCCTTCCCCTGGAGTGGGGAGGATTTGGGGGATTTCATAGTATCCTACCCCTATAGTGGGGAGGGAATGTGGCTTTCATAGTATCCTATCCCTGGAGTGGGGAGGAAATGTGGATTTCATAGTATCCTTCCCCTGGAGTGGGGAGGAAATGTAGATTTCATAGTATCCTTCCCCTGGAGTGGGGAGGATTTGGGGGATTTCATAGTATCCTACCCCTGTAGTGGGGAGGGAATGTGGCTTTCATAGTATCCTATCCCTGGAGTGGGGAGGAAATGTGGATTTCATAGTATCCTTCCCCTGGAGTGGGGAGGAAATGTAGATTTCATAGTATCCTTCCCCTGGAGTGGGGAGGATTTGGGGGATTTCATAGTATCCTTCCCCTGGAGTGGGGAGGGAATGTGGATTTCATAGTATCCTTCCCCTGGAGTGGGGAGGAAATGTGGATTTCATAGTATCCTTCCCCTGGAGTGGGGAGGATTTGGGGGATTTCATAGTATCCTACCCCTGTAGTGGGGAGGGAATGTGGCTTTCATAGTATCCTATCCCTGGAGTGGGGAGGAAATGTGGATTTCATAGTATCCTACCCCTGTAGTGGGGAGGGAATGTGGCTTTCATAGTATCCTATCCCTGGAGTGGGGAGGAAATGTGGATTTCATAGTATCCTTCCCCTGGAGTGGGGAGGATTTGGGGGATTTCATAGTATCCTACCCCTGTAGTGGGGAGGGAATGTGGCTTTCATAGCATCCTATCCCTGGAGTGGGGAGGAAATGTGGATTTCATAGTATCCTTCCCCTGGAGTGGGGAGGATTTGGGGGATTTCATAGTATCCTTCCCCTGGAGTGGGGAGGGAATGTGGATTTCATAGTATCCTTCCCCTGGAGTGGGGAGGAAATGTGGATTTCATAGTATCCTTCCCCTGGAGTGGGGAGGATTTGGGGGATTTCATAGTATCCTACCCCTGTAGTGGGGAGGGAATGTGGCTTTCATAGTATCCTATCCCTGGAGTGGGGAGGAAATGTGGATTTCATAGTATCCTTCCCCTGGAGTGGGGAGGAAATGTAGATTTCATAGTATCCTTCCCCTGGAGTGGGGAGGATTTGGGGGATTTCATAGTATCCTTCCCCTGGAGTGGGGAGGGAATGTGGATTTCATAGTATCCTACCCCTGGAGTAGGGAGGATTTGGGGGATTTCATAGTATCCTTCCCCTGGAGTGGGGAGGAAATGTAGATTTCATAGTATCCTTCCCCTGGAGTGGGGAGGATTTGGGGGATTTCATAGTATCCTTCCCCTGGAGTGGGGAGGGAATGTGGATTTCATAGTATCCTACCCCTGGAGTGGGGAGGATTTGGGGGATTTCATAGTATCCTTCCCCTGGAGTGGGGAGGAAATGTAGATTTCATAGTATCCTTCCCCTGGAGTGGGGAGGATTTGGGGGATTTCATAGTATCCTTCCCCTGGAGTGGGGAGGGAATGTGGATTTCATAGTATCCTACCCCTGGAGTGGGGAGGATTTGGGGGATTTCATAGTATCCTTCCCCTGGAGTGGGGAGGATTTGGGGGATTTCATAGTATCCTTCCCCTGGAGTGGGGAGGATTTGGGGGATTTCATAGTATCCTTCCCCTGGAGTGGGGAGGGAATGTGGATTTCATAGTATCCTACCCCTGGAGTGGGGAGGATTTGGGGGATTTCATAGTACCCTTCCCCTGGAGTGGGGAGGGAATGTGGATTTCATAGTATCCTACCTCTGGAGTGGGGAGGATTTGGGGGATTTCATAGTATCCTTCCCCTGGAGTGGGGAGGAAATGTAGATTTCATAGTATCCTTCCCCTGGAGTGGGGAGGATTTGGGGGATTTCATAGTATCCTTCCCCTGGAGTGGGGAGGGAATGTGGATTTCATAGTATCCTACCCCTGGAGTGGGGAGGATTTGGGGGATTTCATAGTATCCTTCCCCTGGAGTGGGGAGGATTTGGGGGATTTCATAGTATCCTTCCCCTGGAGTGGGGAGGATTTGGGGGATTTCATAGTATCCTTCCCCTGGAGTGGGGAGGGAATGTGGATTTCATAGTATCCTACCCCTGGAGTGGGGAGGATTTGGGGGATTTCATAGTATCCTACCCCTGGAGTGGGGAGGATTTGGGGGATTTCATAGTATCCTACCTCTGGAGTGGGGAGGATTTGGGGGATTTCATAGTATCCTTCCCCTGGAGTGGGGAGGAAATGTGGATTTCATAGTATCCTTCCCCTGGAGTGGGGAGGATTTGGGGGATTCTGGCAAGGGGAAAGCGGGGTCCCCTCTCGCGCAGCGGGTGGAGGGCGCGGGGCGGCGGCAGGGCTGGGCTGCCTCCGGGTCCTGCCTCCCGGAGCCCTGGGGCGGCCGCGGGAGTCCGTGGGCGGCGGGGCTCGCTCGGCTTCCAGCAGGGAGGAGAAGGGGGGCTTCCCGGAGCCGCGCGCTCGGCAAGCTCGCCGCTCAACTCAGCGCCAGCGCGCCTTCATCTCCGAGCGCCCAGCGGAAGGGCCAAGCCGCTCGCCTCGGAGCCGCTGGAGCTGGGACGCCGCCTCCGCCGCGGAATTTGCTCCAACTCAGCCGCTCCGGCCCATTGTCAGCCGGCTGGTCCCTGCCTTCCCTCCCCTCCTCTCTCTAGCTTAAAGAGACACCGACTTGCCTCGGCTGGAGGCCGGGCACGGGGAGGAGTTGGCGCCAGCCCGGGGAGGGGGCTGCGAGCGGGCAGGCGGGGGGACGGGAGGTAAAAGGCTGGATGGGTTTGGTTGCCAAACCGAGGCGGCTCGCTCGGGGCTCTTCCCTCTCTCCCCACGGGTGGGCTCCCCGCATTTTTCTGGATGGGGTCTCGCAGGAAGGAATCCCCTCCTCCTCCAACAGGCAACAGCACTGCCGGATCCAGTTGTAGACTCGAGTATAAGCCGAGCCGGCTTTTTTCAGCCCAAAAAGTGGGCTGAAAAACTCGGCTTATACTCGAGTATATACGGTAACTCTGGGGCTCTTTCTGAAAGGATTAAGAAGTGGGATTCTTAAAAATTCAAGGAAGATTTATAACGTTGGTTTACTTGATGAGAATTACGGAATATAATAAGGTTTTGCCTGCTGGGCTTTTGCTGACAAGGAATATTTGACAAAACTTATGGATTTGTGTTCATTTCTCACGTGATGAACTATGAAGGGAAAAGAGATTGCATGTAGTCCTTGACTTACGACTACTATTCAGCCCAAAATTGTTATCGCTAAGTGAGACAGTTGTTAAATATTTTTCCCCATTGTACAACCTTTCTTGCCATAGTTGTTAAGTGAACCACTGCAGTTGTTAAGTTAGTAGCATGGTTGTTAAGTGAATCAGGCTTTCCCCATTGACTTGACTTGTCAGAAGGCCACAAAAGGTGATCACATGATCCCAGGACATTGCAACCATCATAAATGAGTCAGTTGGCAAGCATCTCAATTTTGATCATGTGACCATGTGGATGCTGTAATGGTGGTGTGAAAAATGATCATAAATCACTTTTCAGTGCCATTGTAACACTAAGTTCAGCCAAGACTACCTGAACTGTACAAGCTTAACACAGCAACTCCCTTCGATACTTTATTTTAATTTTGTAAAATATCGAAAATCTCATAGCAAAATCTGCAGCATGTCTGGAAAGGAACTTACACACACACAAGACGGGGGGGAGGGGGAATCCTGCAAGGCAGAGATTGGGCCCCTGTAAACTGTTGTATACAGTGTATAGTTTATACAATTCATATACTACATGCAAAGTCAGCAACAAAAAAACCAGATGATGCTTACTGCAATATGTAAATTCTTTCAATGAAACAAAAGACAGTAATGGAATATGAGAGAGATAAGAATATGCCTTATTCTGCTTTAGGGTAAAAACTGGAGGACAGGGCCTCTTCAATTTCCCAATGTGAGAAGAGTCTAGCCAGACAATGCTTTTAAAAAAAACAACTGATTGGAGGTAGTAAGATGATAGACCAAACCAAAGGAAACACCTAGATGCAGAATTAGACAATAGAGTTATTTTTTTTATTTTAGAAAAGGCAAAAATTACATGTTTGAGTTCTTCAGAACTTTTTATCATATTAAATAGCATAAAAATACTGCAGAAGAATTTTTTTTACAGTCCAATCATTAAGACTTGGGATCATGAAGCATGTTTAAATTCAGTCTAAAGGGAAGAACCGTAGATTAAATTAGTTCTAAGTAGGTGTTAAAGCTTTCAGAGTTTATCAAGACAAAGAAACAATAGCTGATTTCCATAGTTCAGGAATATGAAAGGCCAGCTATTTCAGTCTCTTATCTTAGGCAAAATGAACAATAGGCATTTCTTCAATAGGTGAAGAAATGGAGGAAAGACCAAAATGTGATCTGCCCCCCAAAAAGGGGGGATGTGTAAATGTGCACTTTGGCTGTAATACATAAGTTTATGACATGAAATACAAAAGGGAAGAAATAAAAATGTAATTTTCCAGAAGGCTTATATTAATTAAAAATGGGATACAAACACATATACAACAGTACTATTTTTAGACATGTCCCTATAGTTTGAAATATATGTATTTATTGAATTTATATAGCTGACCATCTTGATTCAGCTGCTCGGTCCTGTCATATTACTACACAGCTTTTTAGGGTCCATTTGTTCCCCTGCACTTTGGTCATTAATGAGGGAATGGGATGGTTTTTAAAATATGATTGATTGATAAATTTATGGCCTTGCAAGTCTCACCATTGGATTCCAAATGACAACAATAACAATGTAATAAATAGAATATGTGAATCAATTTTATTAATAATTCAAGATTGGATAGATCCCTGCAAAATGAACTACCAAAGGAGCAGCAGTATGACTTATAGAAAAGTGAATCCACCTGTAGAATAAATAGATTTCAACCTGTCCTTCTCATAGTACAGAATAATGAAAGGCCAGTCATATTAATGAAACAAATATTTAAGTACAACGACAATAAAGATTATACTTATTACTGTGTACACTTACTTTAATGTGGAACCTATATACTCATATCTTACTTAAATATGGAACATGTATACTCATAAATCTGACTCTAGAAAACATAGAAATGAAATTGCTCTTAAGTTTAACTCCTCTAAGTAATGGAATAATTTAGGTTGGATCACCTAGCCATCCTGGGTAGGCAAAGCAAAGTAGGACTTGATTAATACTTGGATTAGAAGCTTTTATGAAATACCAGGACTGTATACTAGTTTGAGAAGTTAAAAAAAATCCTGAGAGAAAACAATGTCAAATCATTTCCCATGATACTAGGAGCTGAGTTAAATATTCACATAGGTATTTAATGAAGAATAGTAGGCTAGAGACATTTGAACATTCCTCAAAACAGCATGATACACAGGGGAAACTTCTGACAGAAACTAATATCTATAGTATTGGGGGTGGGGAGTAGAGAAGTATATAATCCTATTAACTGAGTTATTTATAAAAAATAATGATAAAGCTAGGATAAAATAATAGCAGAGCAGAAGAGGAAGAACTGGGGAAAAAAACCACAAAATATAAGGACATGCAAAAAGAAATAGAATGACTGTGATAAAAAAAACAAAGTATGAATATCACTAGGCATTCTGTGTGCAATTCCAAAACAATTGTAGCACCACTTGAATACTATCAGCATTGACAAGATTACTATCAGTCAATTGTAAAATGCAGCTTTACTTGTAATAGCTGACATCTAATGCCATTAAACAAGATCTGTCTGTCCCAAAGACTGAATAGGTTGATAAAAATACCAAATCCAATCTAAACATTTGGCTTACTGTGCAACCAACCATAATGATATAATAATAAGAAAACCATTTGGCTGAACACACTTAGTTTGGGTATTAAGTGCCAACTGATTTTGAGGGTAAGGGCAAAGCCAGTGTTGGAAGAAATGTCCATCTGGGTTCAGTTCCAAGTGGCGGAAAAGACACTGGAAACATAGTGGCTGTTTGGAAAGAAGGTTTTACGGTTCCACCACAAAACCGCGGACAACAAAATCGCGCTCGACGAAAGCACGTACGTGACGTCATCACAGCGCAACGAAAACATCGCGCTGTGATCGATAAATGTAAAAATAAAGCGAAAACCTTACCCTAACCCCCCCAAACCTAACCCTAAACCTAACCCTAAACCTAACCCTTAATCTAACCCTAAACCTAACCCTTAACCTAACGGTAAACCTAACGCTAACCCTTAACCTAATGCTAAACGTAACCCTAACACTCTAACCCTAACCCTAACCCTTAACCTAACCCTAACCCTAACCCTAACCCTAACCCTAACCCTAACCCTTACCTTTATGTGAATCGGCTTGCTTTATTTTTATTTTTATTTCAATTTTTAATTTTTTTCGTCGCGCTGTGATGACTTCAAATGCACGCTTTCGTCGAGCACGCTTTTGTGGACCGCGGTTTTGACGGGTCACGGGTTTTAATGGTGGACAGGATCAAATGCCTTGAAGATATTGGGTGAAGAAAAAAAGGGGGGCAGTGATGCTGAGACTGCCCAAGTTTTATACCCTCTCTGTGCTTTTGAATTTGAGCTTGTATTCTGATTGGTTGTCAGACTCCCATGGGGCCATGCAAGGGCAACTCTGTAGCCTGTCCTGAGTCCCAGGCTTGGTTCAGCCTTGCTGGATGATGTAATATTCCCAGGTGCCATGTGGTGAGATAGGTAAAGGGCTAATCCTACCTTTGTTGGATCTTGGGTAAGGGCATTTGCCTATGAATAGACCTAGCTATCTCTTTATCTCTTAAGCTCAGACATCTGCTGTGGGCTATTGAGGATGGTGGAACCTATTAAGAGTGAGTCTGTTTCCTGCCTAAAAACATCCATTTCTCATCCAGGGAAATATAATATTCTGCCTTTTTAATATTTCCTAAAATATTTCATTTTTCTCCTAGGCGCTGCTTGGAGTGTCCAAGCACGGGTTAACTTCAGCTTGCTGCCCAAGGAACTGAGTTTAAATTTGATTGTTGCTCCGCCTCTTGGTTGCCTCAGAGGCTCAGTTTCAAAAACCTCAGTCACCCTATAGTATGTCTTTTGCTGAGCTCCAGTTCTCGGGCATCAACCTGGACTCAGACCCTTCTTGTGAGAGATTGTAGTTCCCTTTTATTTTAATTTTCGTTTATTCTTTGGGTTATTCCCTAGGTTTCTTAGCTTAGATAGTGTAGTTTAGGTTAGCCTTCCCCCTTTATATCCCTTTGCATTGGGGGGGGGGGTAATTGCTAGCAGCATGGACAGGCTGCCCGGAGTCCTCCCAGCCTATCCTCCTCCGTGAGTCATGCTGTGAGTTGGGGAGTGCGAGGCCATCGCTCGCACTGCGAGGGTGAGTTATAACAGCTGATATTCCCCTCGCAAGGAGTGCTAGGCTCCAAAGGCCCCGAAGTCGCTCCTGGCGCGCGGTTTATTTTGGTGCAAATCTTTACAGAAGCCTCTAAATTAACTGCGCAGCCTTTGTCCACCCAGCAGATCGCCACGGAGGGCAGCTCTAAGCGTGGGACCTCGTTCTGGGTGGCCAGGCAGGGACCATCCCTCCTTGCTGCGGCCGCAGGGAACCTTGGCACTCCACGCTGAACTACCTGCCAGCGCAGATCTGCAGGCTCTCGGCTAGACTCTCTAGCCTGCCCTAACTGGTCTCTCCCCTCCAGAGTAGAAGGCCCGAAGCCATCAGAGGCCCTGAGCCCGGCCTACATCGCCCTTTCAGGCCTGTATCCTAACCAGCCTCAATGGAACAGCAGGTAGGCCATCAGGGTGGCACTGGGGAGAGACAGGAGGAGATCCTGACAGGGCTTACTACCCAAAAATGCAGTAGGCCTACCCCTGCAGCCAAGAGTGTTAGGGTGGGTGCTCTCTCTAAAGGGAGACAGCCCAAACCAGGGGTGACTTCCAAGGCTGAGGAGAAAATTGCTGTGAGACGCCAGAAGGCCCTGGAAAAGCAGTTCCAGAAAACCTAGGCCGCACAGCGTAGACTTTCTGGGAGCTCCAGTCCCATTGAGACAGGGGGTGAGTTTTCCCTGGCCATTTCCCAGCAAGGAGCTCCTCCTCCAGGCCCTTCCGAGGAATTTGGGTTTCCCCCCAATCCTTCTAGGGCATCGATGGGATCCCCAGTTCCCTCCATAGCTGAGGATTCCCTGGGTGATATAGATTGTGGGGATGAGGAGGAATCCCTCGTCCCTTCTGAATTAGAGCCCCTCCCCACCTCAACTCCAGGAACCCTTACTATCCAAGGCCATGGAGGAGGTGGTATCTAGGGCCATTTCCCATGGCATTTCCGATGGCATGCAGCAGCTGGCAGCTAAGCTGCCCGTTGTGGCAGCCACGCCTTCCTCGAGCCGGGCAGCACGGCCCCAAGTGGCTGAGGCCAGGTCAGCTTCTCCAGCGCCCACGGCTATCAGCGAGGTCTCGGAATTGGAGGAAACTGAGCCAGAGATTCCGGTTCTCTCAGATGATGAGAACTCGGTTACTGAGCAGGCCACCAGTTCAAGTCTCTTTAATCCCGCAATGTTCAAGGCCATCCTCACCAAGTCCCGGGCAGTGGGGCCCCAGATGGGCCTCCCGGCTCCCGTAGCCAAGGTCCCCGCAGATCAGCCCGCTGAGGTGACCATTGGGCCTCATGATCCTGGTGCAGGTCTATTTAAAGAAGTGCTTCCGCCTCTGGAATTGGTTCCGGCCCCCCAGTTATTTCTTGACATTATACAACATCAATGAGTGCAGCCAGGTACCATGGCAAATCCTAGCGGGACGGATCGTAAGCTCTATACCATGGAGGTCCCTATGGAGGAGCTGCTGAAGCTCCCCCTGGTGGATGATGGCCATTATGGCCCTTACCTCTCCCTCTTCCCTTCCAGCTGAATTGCTAGAGGGGCTTAATGCCGAGGACAAGAGGAGTCTGCGGCCCACAAGACCCATCTGGCTACCGCCTGGGCCATGCATGCCTCATCTTCCTCCTACTTTGGTAGGGCAGCCTTGTTTTGGCTCAGGAAATTCCTAGCAGGAATTCCTGCTGGGGACTCCAGAGCCCGGCAGGACGTGCGTAAGATCATTGCAGCCGTGGAGTACTCCGCGGACGCTTCCCTAGCTGCTACCAGGTTTTCATCCAGGGCTCTGGCCTCGAACGTCCCCTCGAGGCGCCTGCTGTGGCTTCACCATTGGCAGGCCGATGTGAAGGTGAAATGGAAGGTGGCTTCCACTCCCTTCAAAGGGGGAAAGCTCTTTGGGGAAGCCTTGGACCCCTTTCTGACAGAGTCCAAGGATAAGCGTAAGGTGCTTCCCCCGGTCACTAAGAAGCAAGAGCGTAAGGGCCAGCCCTTTCGTAAGGGCTCCTTTCGGAACAACGAGCCCTCCACCTCCTCCGGCGGACCCAGTCACGCCTATGTCCCTCCCCAGGATCGCTCCCAGGATAGGTCCTCGTTTAGAGACAGAGGCAGGCAGCAGGGTTTCTGCAAACCTTTCCGAGGGGGCTATTCCAACAAGTCCTTTCGGAAGTCCAAGTGACCGTCACAGGACTCCCCCCATTGGCGGTCAGCTCCAGCTCTATGCCGCCCAGTGGGAGGAAACCACGATGGACAGTTGGGTCACTCCACGGGCTGACCCTGGAGTTCCTGTCCTTTCCCCCGAGAACCTTCCTCTGTTGCCCCATCCCCAGGTCCGCCCACAAGCTCCAACTGATGAGGGCGGAGATAGCACATCTCCTGGAGATAGCGGCCATAGAGGAGGTCCCCAGGGGTCAAGAAGGCAGGGGGTTCTATTCTATACTCTTCCTGGTCCCCAAGTCATCGCGGGGGTGAGGGCGATTTTGGACTTCAAGAAGCTGAACAGACATCTAGTGTACAAGCACTTCAAGATGCAGTCCCTCCAGACCATCCTGGGCTGCGTCAGACAGGGCGATCTGCTGACTTCGATCGACCTGAAAGAGGCGTACCTGCACATCCCGATCCACCTGGCGCATCGCAGGTTCTTGAGGTTCCAGTTCGCCAATCGCCATTGCCAGTACAAGGCCCTCCCCTTCGGACTCTTGTCGGCCCTGCGGACTTTCACCAAGCTGCTGCACGGCTCCGGTCTCTTCCAGTGAGATTGGAATGCTACCTGGATGACATCCTTATCCACTCGTCATCCAGGGGGCAAGCCCATGCAGACCTGACCACCACCATCAAGGCCTTGCAGCTTCACAGGTTCTCAGTCAACCTCGCCAAGAGTCACCTGAACCCGACTTGCAGAATCCAGCACTTCAGAACGATTATCGATTCTGAGACCTGCCAAGTATTCCTTACTCGGGAGAGAGTGGACAGCATCTGGATTCTGGTGAGGAGCATCCGCTCAACCGGTTCTGCATCGGTCATCTCCCAGAAAAGACCGAGTGGCTGTTGTGTTTTCCTCCCAAAAATTTGGTTAATGTTCCATCAATCAGGCTGGGGGGGCAAAATTTACACCCCTCAGACAGGGTCCGCAACTTGGGAGTCCTCCTGGACCCACAGCTGAGTTTTGACCATCATTTGTCAGCTGTGACCAGGGGGGCATTTGCCCAGGTTCGCCTAGTGCGCCAGTTGCGGCCCTACCTGAACCGGGAGGCCCTCACAACAGTCACTCGAGCCCTTGTGATCTCTAGGCTGGAATACTGCAATGTGCTCTACATGGGGCTGCCCTTGAAGAGCATCCGGCGACTTCAGCTAATCCAGAATGCGGCCGCGCGAGTGATCGTGGGCGCACCACGGTTCGCCCACATAACACCGATCCTCCGTGAGCTGCGCTGGCTACCTGTTGATCGTCGGGTGCACTTCAAGGTCCTACTTACCACCTATAAAGCGCTCCATGGTAGTGGATCTGGCTATTTGAGAGACCGCCTTCTGCCAATTACCTCCCTGCGTCCCATCAGATCGCACAGGGTAGGCCTCCTCCGAATTCCATCCGCCAGTCAGTGCCGACTGGCAACTACGCGGAGGAGAGCCTTCTCAGTTGCAGCTCCGATGCTATGGAACAATCTCCCCGTGGAGATCCGCACCCTCACCACCGTCCAGGCCTTCCGCACAGCCCTCAAGATCTGGCTATCCCGTCAGGCCTGGGGATAGGATTTTACTCTCTCCCCGCCCGAATGTTGAGTGAATGTTGTGTTTTACGGTTAATTTTTTTTCTTTTTACTCACATTTTTCTTTTATGTCTTGTTCTTGCACTCCCTTCCCTCATTATTGTAAGCCGCCCTGAGTCCCCTCAGGGAAAAGGGCGGCCTATAAATGTTCAATAAATACTCAAATACTCAAAAAAAATACTCCCTCTCCTAGCTGATGGGGAAGCTGGTATCGTGCATCTCGGTGGTCCCGTGGGCGCGGCTACACATGCGAGAACTGCAGTGGTTCTTGCTCCCGCTCCAGAGGAGGAAAACCAGCAACTCCAGACGTGTAATACGAGTTCCCCCGAAGGTCCTCCGGTCCCTCGGTGGTGGCAGTTGAATGCCCTCCTCGAGGGCAGTCACTTCAGGGAGCCGGAGCGACTGATCATCACCACAGACGCCAGCCTCTTCGGCTGGGGCGCTCATCTGGGGACATCGGTGGTCCAGGGCAGATGGTTGCAGGTGGAGCTCGCCCACAACATCAACTGGCTAGAGCTCCGGGCCACGAAACTCGCCCTGCGCCACTTCCTCGACCAGATCAGGGGCCGCGATGTACTGATTCTGACGGACAACTTCGCCGCCAAGGCCTACATCAACCAACAAGGCGGCACACGGTCCCTGGCCCTGATGTCGGAAGCGGAGGCTCTGGGTCGCTGGGCAGAGAGACATCTGGCATCAATTCGAGCAGACCACATCTCCGGCGTGGACAACGTGACGGCGGACTGGCTCAGCAGGACCACCATCCAGAACTCGGAATGGCGGCTGCACCCGAGACTATTCTACCAGCTGTCCCAGAGGTTTGACCACCCAGTGGTCAACCTGTTCACCTCGCCAGCCAATGCCCACCTACCCAGGTACTTCACCTGGTTCCACTGCCCCGGGGTGGAGGGCACGGACGCTTTAAGATCCCGTTGGTCCCCAGGTCGACTGTATGCCTTCCCCCTGCTTCCTCTGATTCTGCCTGTCATCCGGAAAATTCTGGAGGAGGGGGTGGAGGTGCTTCTAGTAGCCCCTCACTGGCTGAGGAGGACTTGGTTCGCTGACCTGGTCAGTCTGTCAGTGTCCCGGCCGTGGCGCATACCTTAGGAGCAAATCTCCCTCAGCCAGGGGGCCGTCCAACATCCGGAGCCCCAGTGGCTGCAGCTGGCCGTCTGGCACTTGAGGGGGACCTCCTGAGGCTTCATCGCTTTTCCGACAGAGTTATCCAGATGATTCAGGCCTCTAGACGATCTTCCACCGTCAGAATCTACGAGGCAACTTGGTCGGCCTTCTCCTGTTGGTGCCTTAACCATCACCTTGTGGCATCCTCCGCAACCATTCTGCAAGTCCTTGAATTCCTACAGGACGGTTTGGACAAAGAGCTGGCGCCAAACACTCTCCGCAGACAGGTGGCGGCTCTAAGCACCATTCTGTCTTCTGACACTCAGTTACCAATTTCTCGGCATCCTCAGGTAAAAGGGGTTCCTGAAGGGGGCATCCGCCACCCATCCATAGGTACCCTACCTGGGACTTGACTGTTGTTCAGCAGGCGCTTGCCGCGCCACCATTCGAACCTTTGCGGACGGTGGGCCTACGCCACCTGACTCTAAAGACTGCCTTTCTGGTCGCCATCACCTCAGCCCACAGGATATCGGAGTTGGCCACCTTATCTGTTAGAGGCGACCTTTGCATTTTCCACTCCGATAGGGTCGTCTTAAGATTGGACCCAGCCTTCATCCTGAAGATTAACACCGTCTTCCACAGGGCACAGGAGGTGATACTTCTGGACTTTTGTCCTCACCCCAGGCACCAGAGAGAAGAGACATGGCACAAGCTGGTCGTGCGGAGGGAGGTGTGCATCTACATCAAACGGACTGCTCCCTTCCGTAAGTCGGAAGTCTTATTTGTGTCTTTCCAGCCGGCTTCCATGGGGAAGAAAGTCACGTCCTCTACCATTGGACACTGGCTCAGAGCAAGCATAAAGATGTCTTACAAGACTCAAACCAGACCGGTTCCTCCGCGTATCACAGCACACTCTACAAGGAGCGCAGCGACTTCGGCCACCTGGGCTACTCAAGCATAAATTGAAGAAATCTGCCATGCTGTGGTGTGGTCTGGTCCATCTCCATTCATCCGTAACTACAGACTTGACACTTTCGCCTCCACTGAGGCGTCTTTTGGGAGGAGAGTTCTACAGAGGGTCGTGGCAAGCACCGCGGCCCCAGACATTTCTTCTTCCCTCCCGACTTCGACATAACTTTGGCATGTCCCGTGCTTGGACACTCCAAGCAGCGCCTAGGAGAAAGACCATTGGCTTACCTGAATGGTCGTTCTCTCGGCGCTGCGGAGTGTCCAAACCCACCCTTAAGGTGGAGTCATGAGGTGTGTTGTTAGCACCTTCATGTCTTGGACTTGGACTCTGACTAGTTCGGTCATGGACTATTGGTCTCCTTCATTTTTTGAAACTGAGCCTCTGAGGCAACCAAGAGGCGGAGCTACAATCAAATTTAAACTCAGTTCCTTGGGCAGCAAGCTGAAGTTAACCCATGCTTGGACACTCCACAGTGCCAAGAGAACGACCATTCAGGTAAGCCGATGGTCTTTCTAGGAGATGGGTGGGTGCTAACTTCCTACACCAGTACATGGGAAAATGAGGAAGATTTAGTTGTCTTCCTGGATTCTGAATAGAAACGCTGTTAATGTTCTATGTTCATTTGTAGTCTAGCATCTAAATTACGATGATTAGATCTGGCTTCCAAAAAGAAGTATGCAACATAATAGTCTCTAGTTTCATTTGCAAGTTGCACCAAGCCACAGTTCTTAAAACTATTTTTAAGACATAAAACTAATTTATCTGCTGTAAGACAATCTCATTAGTTTACAGAATTAAAGCATTACAATCTTCACAGATTCCCAACACAATAAAGTATAAGTACAAGCAAAGTGTCAGCCCTTCTTCATTCACAAATCAGGAAAGAAAACCACCGGATTCCATTTGTTGAAATCAAGTGTACTTTTACTAATTATAAATGAATAGAAGCGAAGCGAAGCTAAGTCTGATTATTTAGGCGCGAAAGCGAATAATATATTGTATAATTCATTCCCCTCCCCTTGCCATCCCGTATTCAGTCCAATCATAATTCTCCCAAATGTCAGGTGTGAGATAACGTCGAAAGGCATCACCAGGATGGAATGCTGGGCCGTTGGTCTTGGCGGGAAATACTCCTCCTCCACATGCGCAGTAAGGTGGTCAGTTCAAAATCTAGAATCTTCCTCCAGCACAATGATTCCCCTCCCAAATACCATGCCCCCCCTCCCCGTTTCAATGGCAGCTGAAACAGTAGCAAAGCGGAGGCTGACACAAAGTAAAATCAGAGTTCCAAGAAGGGTGGGGGAGGTGGAAGCTAGATTGGCCCCAAGCATCTGGCAGAGTCAGGTTTTAAGGAGCAGATTAAATGTCAGGAGTGTGGGACCAGATCTCACCTCTCAAGGAAGAAGATATTCCAAAGGACAGGAACCACTGTAGGCAAATCTCTTCTCCTGGATCCCAATCAAAATTCCTTGATTGAGGAGATCCATGGGCTAGTCCCACCGGGGAGAGACGGTTCCTCAACTAAAATAGCCCATAAACCATGATTTCAGTTCACAGTATAAATCTAAACATAGTCTGTGGCTTGCTGTATTCTGTGAATCTAGTTACTGCTTTATAATCCGATTTTCTTAAATATTTTTCAAGTTTATCAATAAAACATCAACAAAGTAACATTTGGGTTAGTATGATTTAATGTTTAGGCTAGCTAAAACCATTACTTTAAGGCAACACGTGAATTTAAGTGTTTAGTTTCAGCAGAGGACAGCTGCTTAGTATTTTCCCTTGTAGATTGCATCCTTTTTCTCGGGATTTAGGGGTGGGTTTTTTTTTTTTAATTCGGCTAGGAGAGATGAACCTGGTCACGAAATAGTTTGTTTCCTGACCACAATAATTGCCGACACCCTCCACGTAGCAAACAGTATTTTAAAATTCAATCCAGACACTCCGGGAAACAAATTCCCTTCCACCCAATAGGAATCATCTTTGGTCAGCTATGCAGAGACCGTTCGGAAATCATCCAGGTCCAAGGAAAAACAAAACAAAACATTGCGCCAGCCAATAAAGGAAGCCAGGGCTCCCTTCGATCCCTACTTTGTTATCTGAAGGTGTCAGGTTTCACCGCGCCGACTTGGAGTAGCCCTGCCACCACCAATAAAGCTTGCGCAGGATTTCGACTCTGCAGCCGCGGCCGAACGTCTCTGGGATTCCTCCCCAAAACAAGGAAGAGGTCCAAGTGGGGCAGCTGACGCTTTTGTTTTGCTTCAAGGCGAAATCCTCCTGCAAAACTCCTACAATTCCGGTTGTAACGCATTTGAGCAGTGCGCCTGCTGCATAGTAGCTGCAAAGACCAAGCGCCAAAGCGTGAGAGTTCGCTTAGGCGATGGGATCGGTGCTAAGCGGCGACGGACGGGAGACGGCGAGGACGCCGGATGTGGGCAACCTCCAAGGCAGTATTCAATTCCCACAGCCGGGAGACGTGGAAAAGCAGCAAATTCCCTCTTTTGACTGCGCCATCTGCTTGGAAGTGTTCGACCAGCCTGTAAGGACCAAATGCGGCCACGTGTAAGTGCAAATTCTCTGAGTTAGCTCGGGTTGGGAGACGGGAGCTGAACCGTACTTAGGTCCTGCTTTGAGAAACTTGTGTTGGAGGACATACGGATTGTCTTCTCCTATTCACATGTAAGTTTGTTTCTGTTCTTGTCTGCTGTGCTTTGCAATGGAAGCTTATGGAAATATAAGTCCCAGGTGTTGTGTACAGGTAAATTCAGTATGAACGTTTAATATTTTTCTTAAAACCAAAAGACGAAAAAAATATCCATCCGTTTCCATTGCATTTAGCTCCAGATTTGGTCCAATGACGGACTAAGCTCAATGTGTGGTTTTCCTTTTAAACAAGAGAATTTATCTCGAGGGTGGCATTCGAAAACGAAAAGTATTTTTTCTTATGTCGAAAAAGAAAGGAATGTATTAAATTTGAATCAAGCTATTTTGCTAAAATAGGTTGGTTCGTTCCTCTGATTGTTTTGATAAGCTAAACAAGATGTTTTGGCAAAGAACTAATACCTTGCTATATGTATTTTAAACGTGATTTTGGTTTAAAAGGTTTATATTTTGAAAATGAATTTTTTATATTTGTGTCACGTGTTCCTGGCAGACTACAAAGAATATAAAATAAAAATACTGTTGTAGAAGCCAACCCTAAATTTTAGTTGCCTTCCCAAAAGATAATTGAACAAAAGTCATCTGACTCCCTTACTTAGTCTCAGCAAATCTATGACTCCTCCTCATTTTGCAAATTAAGTTCTTGATTAACCGCCTACTTTTCCTTTTGGGTAAATAGTTAAATTTTCAATGATTAGCAGCCTCATATACTTTGCTTTCAGCATGCTCCCTTTTCTCCAAGAAATTTAGGTAAGAGTCAGACTAAATATCTGTGAATAAAATCTGTGAATCTGTTGAATGATGTGGGCTTCAGCAAGAATCTAATCAGCACAACACTACCAAAATCTTTAGAATATTCTTGCCTGATAACACATCATATAGGAAAAGTTTTCTCCTTTGTAGAAAAAAACCCCTCACATATTAAAGCAAATGCATCTTAATCTGCTTGATTGACCAAATAATATTTCGACTGCCATGGCCCTATCAGCATATATATGTTTTCCGTGCAATAGCTTTCTATCGATGCAAACCATAATTTATTATGACATTGAACAAACCTTGAAATCCATTTGATTCAGCCAGAATTCAAACAACACTATGGGCTTGTCATGAAATTCACTCAGGTCAGGCTAGAACTAGAGTAACAGTGAGTTCTGCTCCTGCTTTAGGCAGGAAGCCACCTGGGTAATCTTGGGCCAGTCATTTTCCCTCAATCCAGGAAGGAGGCTAATCACTTCCAAAACTCCTTGCCAAGTGAACTGCAGAGACTTATCTTCAGCCATGGCAACTTAGTAGCTCTGGGCTCATCACACCCACTCAGCCCAGTTATATCTCAAAATTGTTACAATGGTAAAATTTAAGTCACTTTTGCTTTTGGAAGTAAGACAAGATATAAATATAATATATATTTAAAAATCTATAAAGCTGTTCTTATAAAAACCTGCCCAAGAGAAGATGATAATATGCAAATATAATATGAATTGCATTTCTTTAACTTTGGGTTATCTCCAAGACAGAATGCTTGTTAGATGTCATCCTGATGGCCCCCCTTTGATTTGCATATCAGTTTCTAATTTCCAAGCTTTTCTAAAGTAAATCCAATCAGGGTTCAAAAAGCTTATTTGTGGTGTTTTTCATTCCTGTGAAACTTCCCTAAAATGCTTCCAGGCACTCCCTCCTGAGAGAGGTGGGCAGAACACCTCTTTGGTTTTTGCAGCCAAAAATCTCACCCTTCTGAAACAGAGAACTGGTACCAAAGGAGCCATAAAGGGCAGAGGCTGCTCTCACAATAGGCTGGGCATTGATTGTTATCAAAAAGTAGGCATCACATGTTCCCTGGTAGAGGGGAAAAAATGGAGAAGCAGAAATTACTGTGATTCTACTTTGTAAAAAGTCCTGCACTGTTTTCCTGAAGACCAGGTTCTTCACATTAAAGCAACTCTATATTGACTGATTCAATTTGAGAAAACTCAAGAGGAAGTATATTGTTAAGAAAGTATAAATACATGGCATTTTCATTCAGAATAGTGAAGGTTTACGTGAAATGTATTGCTGTAAATTATGCATACAAATGAGAGCAAAATTAAAACGGAAGCCCTTCTAAGTTTCATTTCTGTGGGAATATTTGTGGTTAATTTTTGGCTAACTCTTTGCCTTATGTTCTTTTTTTAGCACTGACATCTCATATTAAAGTTGTATTACAAGTCACTTATTTTCAGTCATTGATAGGCAAGTACTTTGATGCTAATTAGTAATTTAGGTAATGCAGTGATAGCCTCATATCAAAGCATATTATCTTCTGTAGCTATTCTTTATCAATAGTCTGACAGATTTGGATGCTCAAATAAAGGAAACTATTAACAGATAGAAATCATTCTTTGTAGGATATGTCCAGATTTTAGATTGCTTTCTTTAAAATAGGGTTTTGTGTTGAAACATGATTTTATTTTTGTCTTTGACAGATTTTGTCACACTTGTATTACCACATGTTTAAGAAATCATACATGGACATGTCCATATTGCCGAGCATATCTTCCTTCTGAAGGGATCCCAGCAACTGATATTATCAAAATGATGAAAAATATACACCAAAACTGCACAGAATGTAAAACACAGGTAAACAATGATTGGTATTACATAATTTACTCTCAAATTAAGAACTTTCTAAACAGTATTCCTATACACTTTCAAATTAATTTATATTGAGTTGTAAGCAATGTGTGATACCCAACTGAGAGAAATTTGAACTTCCCTTGTCTTGCCTCCTCACATTTATGAAAATCAAAATTTTAAAATATTAATCTGTAAGAGTAAAATTTTAATTAACAAGGTATGTCTTTCCATGTTTCAGGTATGCCTTAGTGAAATGAGAGCTCATTTGAAGACTTGTGACCAATATATAGAAAAATATGGGCCTCTACAAGAACTTGCGTACTCTGAAACAAGGTAAATTACATCTTAGTAAAATTAAGGATAAAGAAATCTATAGATTTATTAGCTATTTTAGCTTTTCATAGCCAGGTGGCTAGGGTATGAATAATAAAACTTGCTATGGAGAGACAATGTTATAGTCTTATTTCTCAGGAGCAGATTGGTTCATTGTTCAAAATAGCTATTAACTGGAGAACGTATTTAGTAGCTAACATTGAAAATGTGGATATTTTGTTTTCAGATATCCTTGTCCTTTGTGTCAGAATGAATTGGATGAAAATGATCTCTTGGACCATTTTCTCACTTTTCACAGAACTGAAAGACAACCAGTGGTAACTTTCCTACGCTTCTATTTATGTCTATATCCTAATATGATAAATTATATAGATAAATGTACATTTGTATGTCATTATATATTAATAACTGATATTTCTTAAAAAACAATATATCTAATGAAAAATTATCTCTTGCTGCCTACGGAAGGTTTTGTGAAATGTGGATTTCAAAGGCTCCAGAACAAAAACTCAGGAAATGTTCTTTTTAACTTTTTCATTAGCATAGATTGGCTGCCCTGTTTGTTTCATCTGGGCAATCTTGCATGTTTGAAAATCTACTATGACTCCTCCTGTAGTATGTTATTTCCTTCATTGCAACACAGTGCGTTAGTGTGCTACTTTGATCAGAGAAATTGTAACAAACATAGATTTAGAAAGAGGAAAGTATTTACAGTAATCAAACAACTATTAAGTAATCATTCACTGTGAGCAATGTAAGTTGCAAAAATAGTAATTCTCAATTTCCAATAGTAAATTATTTTCTTAGATTAAAGTATATTTAAAGCTTCATTGAGGTCTTAAACTCACTTGAGAACTGCCAGCATATGTCAGGAGAAAAATAGTTCAGTAATTAAAGCTACCTATGGCTACAAAATATTCATCCATGGAAAAGGTGTCCAATATGTCTGTAATTGGGCAGGCATTTATTCTGACTTGTTTTCCAAAAATCCAGTGCTGGATTTTTAATAAATAAAGTAAAAAAATATAGAACAGTAAAGTGCTGGTTGTTGTTGTAATCTGTAGCAGCTGGCTATTCTGATGCATTTCTATGTCTTATATCTGTCCGTGAATTAGTACAGAGAGTATAACTGTAAGTACAATTGGATAAAAAAAGAGTGGTGTGAAGTGTCCCTCTTACAGTTTGCAACCATACTTTCTATAAAAACAAATTCATGGC
This sequence comes from Thamnophis sirtalis, assembly GCF_051295495.1. Lineage (NCBI taxonomy): Eukaryota > Metazoa > Chordata > Lepidosauria > Squamata > Natricidae > Thamnophis > Thamnophis sirtalis. The sequence continues at coordinate 145,145,477 of NW_028261382.1, read as the reverse complement.
TGTGTTCACACATCATCTTCAACCGTACAGGTTGATTTGTGATCACATTTGAGGCCAAGATAGTGGTCCTAAGTTGGTGCAGTTGCAAAGAGATATGATGTGACCACCAATTTACGATGGCAGTCAAAAGTATTTCCTATTGTAGTCATTAACCAAGAATTGTGGTCGTTAAATGAGTACCCTTCCCAATGTGTAAAGCATTCCGGTTTTGGTCCCTCCTAGCCTCAAACCTGAGTAAGATAAGGGACAGCTTCATCTCTGCCCTTAGACACCCTACACTCCTATGTCCTGTTTTGCAAGACAGCAAGCAGCTCCAGAACCACTGCTTCACTCTGGGAACCCCTCTAGCCCACCCCAGCCAACATTCATTCACCCTGCTGCCTTCTCCCCCAGTTCCCCATACTGACCTTTCCCCTTTTCCACCAACCATCATGGCTGAAGGAGAAACATTCCACTGCCTTTGCCTCCACCTTTTCGGACCCAGTTTTTCTGATGAACATTTCCTACATGTGGCTCCTTGAGCCTTTGGAATGCTGTGTTGTCTTCGTAAATTTGTGCTGACTTTGAAAAACCACTGGGAAATATGCAGGCCAAGGGAGACTTGAAGTATCCCTGTGGTCATAAGTATGGGCAGGCTGCCAAGCACCCAAATTTTGATCATGTGGCCACTATGGCACTTCAATAACTGTAATTTTGGGTGTGGGTCAAAAGGTCCACTTTTTTTTACCAGTTCAATAATTTCAAAAAGTTGCTGAATGAACAAACATAAGAGGAGAAATATCTGTACATTTTGGGCTGTTTTGCTTTGGTATTCTGCTTACTGTAAGAGAAAACTATATTAATTCTATGGGATGTTTGAAATTTAGAGGCTATATCATAGGAACTTTTCTGAAATGGCAGGAGACAAAAATTTGCAAAATTGCTGTTTTGGCTGGGGTGTGTGTGTTTTTGTTTGTTTTGTGCCTTTGAGTCAACTTTTTGATTCTAGGCAACAACCCGAATATGTTTCTGCAAATGTTTTGGCAGAGTTTTTAGAAGTGACTTGCCATAGCTTCTTTCCTAATACTTAGAGAGGGAAAATAAGTAGCTCAGGGTCACCCAGCTGGCTTTGTGCCTAAGGCAGGTCTAGAACTCAGTCTCCCAATTTTTAGGCTGCTGTGCCAAATCCCTACACCAAACAGACCTCTCTCAGTATATGGTGGTTATAACCAGTCAGAAAACACTATAAACTGATGAGGGTGCTTTCCCCAGCTATGTAGGATCGAGAAGCATTTTAGGAAATAAAAATGTTGCAGGCTAACTACATGTTTACCTTACCATGCCAGGTTCCCGTTTATGTTTTAAGTTAAAAAAAGGTTTATTAGAAGGAGCCTGTTGTGTACCAAGGAATATGTCCATGAATTTAATATTGCCTAGCCTATTGTTGTGCTTTTGCATTAATACAGCCATTGTAGTTTATAAACCATAATTTATTGCTTAGTGATTTTGTGTGAACCCAGATAAATCTGATCTGTTAATAAACAATTTATAAAATCAGGGATTTGTCTAACCTGTGAATTTGGTCATATCTGATGCCTCACTGAGGTCTACATGAATAGAGGGCACTAGTTTACAGATGCATAAACCTGAAAATGTTCTTAGAACATGAACTATTTTTGTATTTTCCTCATGACCTAAATAGATAACAGGACCAACTGCTTTTGCAGACAGGATATTTACATTCTTGTATAGCATTTGTAATATAGGCTATGGAGAAAATAAACTGAATTTATTGCTGATAATGTCTGAATGTCTTTTATTCAATCAACAGTAATTGAGATATACCATATTTTTGGAGTATAAGACGCACCTTTTTCCTCTCAAAAAAGAGGGTGAAAATCTGGGTGCGTCTTATACACTGAATACAGCATTTTTGGCCCCCTCCCCCTTTGCAAAAATGGCCGTGCATAGCCTTTAGGAGCTTCCAGATTGCTGCCTGGGGCTGTGGAGGGCAAAAATGAGTGAAAAATAGGCTGCTTTTTGCTCGTTTTTGCCCCCCCCCAGCCCTCAGGCGCACACTACAAGCCTCCTAAAGGCTATTTATGCCCTTTTTTGACAAAAAAAAATGGGCCAGTTTTCACAAAAAATGAGCCATTTTTCGGAGGTCTGCCGAGTGCAAAGATTTTTTTTAAAAAATTGCCTCTTCAAAATCTTGGTGCCTCTTGTACTCTGAAAAATACAGTAATTAACATTTTTTCTTTTTCAATAATAATTCATGCACATTATAATGACAAAATATTATTTACTTCTCCCCATCTTGAATTGTCTACAGTACTGTCCAATCTGTCGTTTACTACCTAGTGGTGGTCCAAGTTACTACATCAGAAATTTTATAAGGCATCTTCAGCTGAGACATACATTCTATTATGAAGATTATATTGTGAGTAAATTATATCATTTTTCCTAATGCCTGCTAAACTTTATCTGAATCTTTCTTTATCTCTCTGTGTGTAGTGTATAAGGACATTTATAGATTTCAAGAGTATTATTTGGGGGATAGGTTGCAAAGGCTAAAGAGTTCAATGGAGAAATAACCAAATTTACATTGAAAGTGCTATGCTAGAGAATTTGTTCAGATGTTTAATAGCAATCCAGAATTTACTGAAGTTATCTGTGTTTATTTTTCAAATTACTAGAATTTCTTCTGCTTATGCAAAGATCTCTGAATCATGAATCTTCTATTTATAAATATTTCTAAGATGGAAAGAAGGATTTTACAAGGAATTTGTTGTAAAAAGACATCATTCTGCTGCTTTTTTGTGAACTTATTGGGAAATACATCCAATTACAGTTTCCTTTTATTTGGAACTATAATTTGCAGGTTGTCTAGTTTATATTGTGATAGAAATATCAAGGGGTTACTATCCTAAAATATGTAAACTGGGTGTGATCTAATTATTGTTAGCAAAGTTATTACTGATGCCTACACTTTGGCTGCTTTCACAGCTAAACAAGATTTTGTTTGTTGCAGTATTTTACTTGAATGTCTGCTTTCCTTCCCTTCTTATTTCAGGACATAAATATTGTAGAAGAAGTTCTCATTGAAAGAGTTCTGGATCGATCAGTTTTAGATTATGTACATCTGAATAATCCAGGTACTGCGTGATCATCAACAATCCGACAAAGTCAAATGATTCATTGTGAATTAAAGCACTGGTTGTTTATGCTGTTATTAGCTAACATTCAGAAAAATTGAATTTTAAATATTTCATATGTGAAACATTCAATTTCAAGTCTGAAGCAACTGTACTGACTGTTATATTTAAAACTATAAATTTCAGATTCAAAATGAGATATTTCAAGAATGAAACATTTGCTTACCATTTTCCTTGTCTGTAATTCATTTGTATAATTGCTAATCACATTTAAGTTTCTAAACTCTATTATTTTCCTTAAACAGCGTATAAATATTAGCATCAAACTAATCTTAATTGGTTGTGAATTACTGAGATTGAATGCATACCAGAACCCTTCTCAATGTATATATCTTGAGTTCATTAATTATTAATTTCAGATTCAGAGAACCTATCTTTAAACATTTTCAAGAACTCTGTTTGGCTCTGATCATTCATCCTATATGGTATTAAACAAGCCAATCATGGAATAAGAAAGATCTTAATGAAGATCAATTAATATCCAGATTTTAATAGCACTACGGTGTAAAAAGAGTCAGAGGAAGTTATAAAAGCAAAACATGCATTTACAGAAAATGTTATATTTGCTTTAAACAAGTTGTCAAGCTACAAAACTTGTTATAATTCTAATTCATTATTATCCTTTAATTTCAATATTAGGGAAAGATTTGTTTTTCAACATATACATGTAAAATAAACAATTAGCTATCAAAATACAGTTTTAAATTTGTCAAATTGAATACTTATGCCTGATTCTTTCGGGAGGAAGTAATTCTTCAGAATACAAATTATTATCCATTTTTCCAAAAGCAAACTTATTATTGGGCTTTTTTACCTATAGTTTTGAAAAAAGTGACCAAAGCTCAGATCATCTTGTGACTGCATTTCTAAGTAGAAGACAGAATCTTTATGATCATGAAAATGTTGCAATGCCAATGAGCAACTATTTACTTTTTAAAACATTGCATCATTTCTCAGTGAGAAAACTGACTTGACAAACAAAGAGTATATCATTACATAGTCCTGGAGAATTAATTGGATATATTAATGCTGTAGCTTAAATTGACAGCTGTTGGACATTTGATATTTTTCCATAAAACAAAACCATAATTGAATCAGTTAAATCATACTCAAAACTAGAACTAGTGACACTGTCTTTCCATCTTAACTCTGTGCTATATTTCATACTGTTTTGCAGAAACAAATATTTTGTACATTCATGTAACGTAATGTGTGCTGATGAAATATTATAGAAAGTTGTTCTTACAATATTAGTATATATAAAATATTCAAGACTGAATTAGTCTTGTATTTACTAATCAAGAATAATATGAAAGAAGTGTGATAGAAAATTACCTCAAAACTGTAGACCTATAAACCTATAGTCAGCAAGCGGTATGTATGTCAGATGTTTATGTAGTTCATTAGTGGATTGGATGGACTCTAAAACTAATCTGATAAGTAACATTTGGCTTTCACCTAAATTATTCTGTTGTATATCTCCGAGCCCTGTGATGGGGAAGTTATGGCACAAGGTGGCACATGGAGCCATTTGTTAGGGCACGCCAGGTGTTGCCCTGTCAGCTCCAGCGCGCAAGCGGGCCAGCTGACTTTGGCCTTCTTTTTCAGCCGCTTTTCTCCCTCCGGAGGGCGAAAAACCACCCAACGCACAAACCGGAAGTTCGGGAATGAACTTCTGGTTTGCGTGTTGGGCTGTTTTTTTGTGCTCTGGAGGGAAAAAAACAGCACTATGGACTTCAATGCTAGGGTGGGAGTTTCCATATAAGATTTGGTTCATTGGGATGTTATTCTTGAAGATTATCTAATGATTATCCTGGAAACACTAAAAGAAATACCGCAGGTTCACAATTGGTCGTCTTGATTTATAAATTAACCTCCACATTTTAGGTGGTAAAGAACCTGGTGTTATACTGTATCTTTTTACATTCCATTCAGGAAACTCCAGCAGTGTTCTAGATGAAACAAAGGGTTGTTTTCAAATATCGAAGCTCGTGTGAGGGACGATAGCAATCATTAACAAAGTCTATTTCCAAGGCAGATCTGATATTAGGTTATACATGTCTCATGTTAAGAGTATATTAACTAATCTTAGGCAGAACAGAAAGCTTAACTGAGTCAAGTTTGATAAGACATTAGCTATCTTTTTAAATTCAGAACAGGCCTAGACTTGGAGAGTCAATTTCCTGCATTATTCAAGGTTCATATAAAATCCTGACCCAATGCAAGTATCTCATTTGCTGAGAAAAAAAATAATAGACAAACTTCCTACTAGAAATCATCAACAAATATTTAAATTGATTTGATTCTGTTTACATACTAGAAAGTTACTGAGGGCTGCAATGTGCCAGGCCTCTGGGACACCCTACCACAAAAAAAAATGCTAAAAATTAAGCATGATTACAAAAAAATGTGATAGCCTTTTAAAAAGCCTCCTATAGAATTAAAATATGGTCAGATTTGCAAGTTTCAATGAAAGGAACAAATTCAGTTTTCTTCTGGAAAATGGTATCAAGTTTATTGAAGGAACATAGAGTTCAAGTTGATATTCCCGTTACATCCTCAGTATGGGAGGATCTCATAAGGCACATGGAAAAAGTTTTCTACTCCCAAAACTCTTTATTGATTGGTGGGCCTCTCTGTTAGCAGGCTTGTTCATCCATATAAATAATATAGGTTGTATTCCAGTTGGATGGGAAGTCACCATTATAGTTCTATATGAAAAGGAAGGCAAAGGTGATCCCCAAAAAATAGACTGATAAGCTTTATTGGAGTTGTGGGTAAAATGTATGTGATACTCCTGTTAAGCAAAATAGAAGGCTGGAAAATAGAAATAAATCTTTAGAGACAAGTTCCCTGAGGATGAGCTCTGTGAGACCGAAAGCCAGAAGACTAAACTTCTGATCCTGGTGACCGATCCAGATTATCCTGGGACACATTTGCCTTCATTACGGGGGAAAAAAATATTTTAGTAGAGGAACAAGCTGGATTCAGACCAAAGCACTCCACAATAGACAATTATTTTACTTTTTTAAAATAAATTATTTTACAAAAGTGAAATATAGCTGACAGATAAATGGGGAATCCACAACAAGTGAATTCTTTTACCTACAGTGATTTTTACCAGCATTTGGTTAGAGTTAAATTGTTTTTTAAAAATGTTTGGGAGTAACTGGGCCCAATACTAAAAGATTATACAAAGCATTTTACTACATTACTTTATATACACATAAAACAAAACAATTAACAAATCACAAGGAACAGTTTACCATATTTATACAACTTAATGCAGCTTTTGATTCTATAAGTACAAATATTCAGTGGATGAAATTTTGCCAGTTTAAATATGGAACCCAAACTCTTCATTTTGGGTTAAGGCTCTCTACTCAAACATTCACTTGAAAGTCTGCACAGGTGTAAATGCTGTTTTAACTAAAAGTATAGCCACCCATAATGGTGTATAGATACACCATTGGATACTCAGAGTATCCTAGCCCCAATGACTTAATTTCTGTGTCAATGATTTACCTGTATCTGCAGACACTCATATACCAAAGTCCATGATAAAATTTCTTAATATCCTTTTACATGCTGATGACATGATTATAATGACAGATTCCCGAATCCATCTCAGAAGACTATATTCTATTGGAGCATTTGAATATATTTTCCTTCACTACCAAATGTTACTGTGGTGCATTTCTTGACTGATTCTTTCTTTACTGTTGATGGTTAATCCTAAAAGGCAAAAACTATCACCAATACCTTGATTGTCAGTTCTAAGGCTGTTTATTATATCTGTTTCCATTTGTTTGATCGTCTTTAGATGTAAAGATGTAAATATAGAGCCCTTTTTTCTCTCTGCTTTATTACTAGAGCTTGCAGATCATTTGCATTTTCAGTTATCATGGTAGCATTAGTAGCATAGTGCAGATAACCACTTATTCCAATTTTAAAACCATGCTCAACTTCCAATCCAGCTTCCCTTAATATGTATCCAACATATCCAATATATATCCAATATGGCCCTTATTGAATAAATAAGGGCCAAACAGGCAGTCTCATCTCACTCCTCTGCAAACCTGGAGCTGTCCCTGTACCATGTTCTGTCTGTAGTGTGGCTTCCTGACTTTTATGTGTTTCTCATGAAAATAATGAGATGTTGTGATTCCTATTTTTCTAAGCACTGTCCACAATTTGACATAATCGACAATCATATGCCAATCTATATCCCATATTGTACTGACTTTTTGGTGTTTGGCTTTTTCAGTTACCCATATCGATAACAATGTCTCGTAGTCCCTGGTCATATCTAAAGCAAGTTTGAACATCTGACATATAATATCTTTTTAGTTAAATGCATAAAAATAAGAAACGTACGTACAGGAAGGCTTTTGAGAAGATTCAGACGTATTTTCCATTTATTTGTAAACATGCGTAGAGTTGAATGCTAATTCAGCACATTTTCATATGAATATCATACAAGTGAAATGAGATGGGCAGCATATAAATTTCATAATAAAAGAAAAAATATTATAAAAATAATAAAATCTGTCAGAAACATTAAATCCTTTAAACTCAGAAGCTGTTTCCAAAAGTGACTCTTCCTGCAATTGATTTAATATTTTTCAGTTATTCCAACTTCATTTTTCTTTCCTTTTGTAAAGGAAAAAAAATAACTGGAAAATAGAAAGGTTTTGCTATTTTGTATCCCATAAAATGATACAGCAATGTTAAATCACCCTTGTATTTTTACTGGAAAAATCCAGACAGAAAGAAAATACAAGGAAAATATATCTACATGATCACTAAGAGTCGAAAGCAACTTGATAGTGCATAATTACCTTATAAAATCCTATGAATGAGAAAAACCATGACTAAGCTAAATATTTTCTAACACAAACTAGTGACAGGATTCACACATTATAATAAACTTTAACATAGTTTGGTTTCAGTTTAATCTATTGTATGAGTCTAGTCTAGTTATAAGGCAGACATTCGGTTCAGAACTGCTCTGGTTTTAAAGAGTAAATACTAGAAATAGATCTTATTCTTCTATAAAAATCAAAGCAATCAGTCACAAACAAGTACGTATACGTAGGAACATTTAATTTTACTACGTCCAAATCAATGGTGGGTTTCAATTTATTTTACTACTGGTTCACTTGTGCGCGCATGCAGAAGCTTCTACGCATGCACAGAAGCGTCGAGGCGGGTGGGCAGAGCCTCCCGCTGCCACCATTACCAGTTCGTGCAATCGGGGGCGAACCAGCAGAAACCCACCTCTGGTCCAAATATATATTTAGATACATATTGTAATCACTTTCCATTTTCTGAACTGTAAAGAATTTATAAGATATACTATTGAACCCAAAGTCACCACATTTCTTAATTACCTTTCATCCAATGCTTTGGTGCAACTTTTTTTTATAAGGGCAACATTTTCAATTTATGTTTGATAACAATCCTTCCTACCCCTTTAAGCAGTTTTTCTTCCACAAAAACATGTTGCACTAGCCAGAAGACAGCTGTGAAAATATCTACAGACCCCTCCCATCCTGGACATAATTTCAACTTCTACCCTCAAAGCGATGCTGTAGGACACTGCAAATCAGAACTAGACACAAGGAGTTTTCTCCCATGCCACCACTCTGCTAAACAACTAATTCCCACAACAGTGTCAAACTATCTAAAAAGGCAGTATTGCCATCATTATTCTCATCTTCCCTATTGCCCATCTCTTCTCATGACTATAACTTTGTTGCTTACCACTATTGTTGTATGTACATTAAAAGCGTTAGGCACCAGAAACCAATTCCTTGTGTATCTAATTACACTTGACCAATAAAGAATTCTACTCTATTCTTTTGCCTGGCATACACTGATGCAAATAAGTAATTTACTCTTTGGATTTAACGGCATATCCTGTCAGCTATGTCCTGACTATAAAGTGCTACTCAAAAGAGACACAAACAAAAACACATAGCCTCAGTATATTTTTATTACACTTAACACTGAACATTTGACTTGCTTGTAGCTCTCTCTCATTTGCCATAGCTTGGGATGGTCTTGGTGACTCCCTAGGGTGCAGCTGGCTTGCCTAGAGTTTACCAGAGGTCTTCAAACTTGGCAACTTTTAAGACTTGTGGACTTCGACTTCCAGAATTCTCCAGCCAGCTGGCTGAAGAATTCTGGGAGTTGAAGTCCACAAGTCTTAAAAAGTTGCCAAGTTTGAAGACCTCTGGCTTAAGCCATAACGCTTCTAAATTTAGGGTGCAGTTAAGAGACGGCGGTCGCAATGCTCCATACCGTGCTAAGAGAAGCAAGGGACGACAGGGGTCGCCTTTTAAAAACGCCGACCTTACCGATGATAAACCAAAAGTTCTTTTGACGTTTACGCAGAGCCTCGCTGTCTAAGTAAAAATCGGCGACGTAACAATAGGAGAAAAATCTCGTGTTCTCTTAATCAAGGTTAACCCAGAAAAGAAACGGAAAGGATTGACCTGGGTGGCTTGGGCTTTCCAAATCTTCCAGCCCGTAGGATCGTTCTCTTAACAACCACGTAATAAAAGTTTCAGCAGGTAAAGAGGTCCATCTATTAAAACTTACAGGAGGCAAGCTGGGAGGGGGGGAAAGAGACGGAAAAGGTCGATAACCTAGCAGAAAAAAAGCCGGTTACTTAGCATCTAAAATGGTTTGTGTACCATTAATGGGTGGTAAAACAGTTAAAACAAAAAGAGATCGAATTAAATGCGAACAGCGCCTGTGCTTCCAACTTATCTTCAAGAGCAGTGTTAAGAAATGCAGTCATACGCTTCGTGGCCTCCTCAAGGAAACAGAAGACCAAAGTTGGAAGAAAAGTTTCCTAACTGGGCCGGGATCTGTAAGGCTCCCGGTGGGCCAAACCGATCAAACCACCACCTCTGCTGCGAGTTTTGCTATACAGAGGAGCCTTATTCGCCGTACGCTCAGGAACCATGGTTTGTCCAGAGCTTATTATGCCATCCTGTATACTTTTGTTAAGTTTCGGTAGCTTCAATAGGGCTTCCTCGCCAATCAAGAGGCCCGCCGGGCTGCGGTCTGGGGAGGGGAATCGCTGCTGGGGCGAAGGCGGGAAAAGAACCAACGTTCGAAGGGCGCTTGTCTGACGGCTTCCTAAGACCGGTTTTGCACCTCCGTCCCGAGGAAGTCATTTGGCTTTACTACTAGACCCACAGCTTAACTCCGGGCCAGTTAGCTCACACGCGAGAAGGCTGAGGAGCGAGAGAGGCAGCGACAGCCACTCTTGTTCAATAACAATTCCCGCAAAACGGGAGGGGGGAGTTATTGCCATGGCAACCGAGCACCGCCTCTTGGACTAGGCCGCCGCTGCGGCGGCCTAACAGCTATGAAGAGCGGTGGTGGTTTGACCGGTTTGGCCCCGGGGCGCCTTGAAGATCCCGGCCCACTCCCGAGGCCTGCGAGAGACGCCCCCGTTCTCTTCACACGTAGTGGCGGTATATCTTGACGGCACCTGGAGGCTCGGGGCGGGCAGCCTTCAGGGAGGATTGGCCAGGCTGAGACCTGAGAAGCGCGGCGGAGGCTTAGGGCGCGTGGCTCAGCGTCCCGCCCCTGAGGCTTCCGCGCGCCACACAGGCGAGATTCCTCTTCACGTTCACGCGCCCCTTACCTTTTGGTAGCGTGACAGGAGCTTCCGTTTTGTCTTTTTAATTTTTAAAATCCATTTTTCGATTTGGAAGTTTCTCAGGTCAAATTCCAAAATGAGAAGGAAAGTCAACATTGATTAAAATATTTTGGCAACACACACACAAGCCGTCCTGCAGAGAGAGCAAAGTTCGGGGAGCACAGGGCCAAGCCCAGCCCTGTTTACTTTTAATAAAATAGAAAAAGTTTCACTTTATATTCTATGGGTTTATTTAGGCCCAACCAATGTGAGTTACACACTAGATTTTTGATCTCCCAAAATCCAGGCAACTGTTTATTAAATGGAAAGGGAATATAGAAAAAGGCAAATGTTAAACAAGCCTGTGGCTGAAAGCAATGCAAGGCTCCAAGTACAATGACTGAAAGCTGTGCAAAGGGTTTGTAAAAAAAAAAAAACAGATTTCAAGGAGAATGGAAGCCTAGAAAAGAAATTTGAAGGAGATGGTATTTCAGGCTGTTGAAGCTGTCTATTATTTCCCCAAATTCCAGAGCAGAGACAGTAGAAGTCCAGTATGATGGAGGATAAGCTAGGCCAAACACCATTGCTGTGGTCATCGCATGCCATACAATCTGTAGGAGAGCTATAAGTTCTCACATTGCAAATGACTGAGAAGTATGTCCCCCCAATTCATTATTATCAGTTAATTGCATTTTTATGCATTGCCTCTGTCTATCTGTTAATCTGGGGTGATGCTATATTGAGCACTGTGTATGTATTATAAAAAATAGTACTTTAATATTACTATTATATCTAGTATTTCATCTAATGTAGTTGTAGTATTATTATGATTGGTGCATACAGCCAGATGTTTAGACTGTATTTGGCACTTTATCCAACTCCTTTCCAAGGATCTGAGATAGGCAAACATTGTTGTTTGATGGTGCTAAAGGTATCCTTGTCTTTTGCAATTGGTTGATGGTGATTTTGTCAATGCTACTAGGGTTCAAGTGATACTTCAGATGTTAATTATTCTTCTTTCAGAAATACCACAGTTTGCTGTCATGAATGAGGAACCTGCCACAATTTGTTTCAATGAAGATGATTATTATTGTCCTGTCTGCCAAGATGTGTTCAAAACACCTGTCAGAATTTCCATTTGTCAACATATGTGGGTACCTGACTAACCCATTTTTCAGTATTTTGTTTCTTTCCCTCTCACTCTTCCTTTATATTGTAAGAATACATCTATAGCAGTAACATTGCTCTTTTTCCAGAATATGCAAGAACATTATCTAGGCAAAAAGGGCTGAAATGTTTTTTTTTAAATCCAGAACTACAAAATAACATTTGGGAACAACTCAGGCAGACAGTCTTGTAATTTACTGAAATATAAGAAGGAGCAACAGATACTGTACAGGTTTCTGTTGTAGCCAATTTCAATAAAAGAAACATTAGCCTTGTAGAGTTGATTTTCTGATCTCATCTACCTAGTGGAACTGATGTATGTTCTATTTCTAATTATGATGAATAGCCATTGAGTTCTTATCCTTCCAGAATCTACTTATTCCCTTTTCACACTTTAATGGTTATTACCACTTAATTCCTCCTTAGCTTCCATTAATCTAGGTATCAACACAGTATACATAAAATTTGGATGATGATTTGCCTTAGACTACAGCAGTGATGGCTAATCTTTTTGCCATTGCATGCCAAAAGCGGGGGGAGCGCAGGGAGATTGTATGACCGCGTGCCCACACCCATAATTGTATGCACCCTCCCCCCCGCTTTTGGCGTGTGATGGCTCGGGGAACCTGTTTTTCGCCCTCCCCAGGCTCCAGAGGCTTTCTAGGAGCCTAGGGAGGGCGATAACGGCCTCCCCGCCCCCAGGCCCTCTGGAGGCCAGAAATGCTCCATTTTCCAACTTCCGGTTTGCGTATTGGCCTGTTTTTCGCCCTCCAGAAGCTTCAGGAAAGCTTGAAGCCTCCAGAGGGCGAAAAACGTCCCTACCCGCAAACCGAAAGTTCAGGAATGGACTTCCGGGTTTCCTGTTGGGCCATTTTTATCCTTCAGGAGGCTTCCCTGAAGCCTCGAATGGCAAAAACCAGCCCAACATGCAAACCGGAAGTCCATTCCTGAACTTCTGCTTTGCGCGTTGGGCACTTTTTTGCCTTCAGGAAGTTTCCCTGAAGCCTCCGGAGGGCAAAAAACGGCTCAAAATCATGGCCGAAATTAGCTGGCCAGCTTGCATATGTGCACTGGAGCTGACAGGGCAACGCCTCACATGCCCCCAGAAATGTCACAGTGTGCCAGCTGTGGCACGTGTGCCATAGTTTCACCATCACGGGACTAGAGCGTGTCACTTTGATTTGCCATTTGTCTGTTCATTCACTGCCACATTATATTTGATTAAGATTTTGCAGGAAGTGTTTCTTAATGGCTATGAAAGAAGGTGGACCACATTGTCCATTATGTCGAGGCATTGTAACCAGAAAAGAAAAAGCACGTCCCAACAGAGCCTTAGATGTTGAAAATAACATGAAGAAATTGGTGGGGAGTTGTAGATGCTGTGAAAAACAGGTACAGTAAATGTAAAATAATCAGTTTTAAATAGATAATTGTTGCTGAAAACCAGAGTTGGGTTGCTAATTTTTTCACTATTGGTTTGGGTGCGCTCCCGTGCGTGCTTGCAACACTTCGTGCATACGCAGCAGCGTCTGGGCGGGTGGGCGGAGCTTCCCACCGCCGCTACTGCCGGTTTGGCCGATCCGGGTCGAACCAGCAGCAACAAGCCTCTGCTGCAAACATACACATACTTAATTCATAGGATCTTTCAAATTTTTAGATTAAGTCTGGGAAGAAAGCTCGTCCAATCTATCAGCATTATCCTGTTCAAAAGCAGATACTGTAGATTCATTAGAATGCACCTTAAAATTACATAAACTATTTGATTTACCTACCCTTTGAGATTATTATTTTTAGTATTCCTCTTTTATTTTTGGTTGGCTCAAGGAGGACACATATCTAATACTCCTAATTTCTATTTTCCTCACAACAATAGCCATATTTGGTGTATTGTGCTGAGAGAAGCTGGCCCAAAGTCTCCCAGCCAACTGTTATGCCAAAGAGAAGATAAGAACTGGTAGTCTCCTAGCTGTTAGTCTCTCCCAGGTCTTCATATCATTAAACTGGCTTTCTGAAGTATTTGTATATCAGTATTTAAAAATCTAAATGAAATATATCTTTTACAGATTAGATTCTCTCGTATGAGACAGCATTATAAATCATGTAAGAGGTATCAAGATGAATATGGTGTTCCTTCTATAATTCCAAACTTAGACATATCTCAAGATTCAACAGGAAACAGGTGATGTGTAGTTAATTATATATTTTTTCCAAAGGGATATCCAAACCAAAACTTAATGCTTTATAGTATAGTAATTCTGTACTATAAACATTAATGGGTACTGTTTATAGTACAGAATTTTCATCATGGTGATGGCTGAAATACAGAGTTGTACATTTCTTAATGGTATTGCCAATGTGATTAGGACAAGACTAAAATAAATTTAAACTTTGGAACTTTGGTTCCACTATGAAATAAAATTCGGAATGCTTCCTTATATAATTCAGTGTTTTGTTCTGTTGTAGTGATCTTTTTAAAAATATTTAATATTCTATTATGTATATGGTTTATAAAACTGACTTTTAAATATAAAATTACTTTAAAAATAATATTTGAGCCAAAACCAAGAAGGTCTTTGTCAATGTATTGTTCAATATCTGAGTATACCTGCATCAGTATTTGTGTTTTTTCTAATGCATTTCTTCAGTTTTCTTAAAAGTTTGAATGGACATAAGAGCTACTTTCAGCTATCTGAAGCAGCCAGATCATGAAATAAACAGCAGGATTTTCAGGAATATCATGTTTTCCTGAAAATATAACCTACCCCCAAAACAAGCCCTAGCCCAGTTTTCACACCTGTGCCTAATGTAAGCCATACACCAAAAATAAGCCCTCATTAAGCCCCGCCCACCATCTGGTTGTATGAGGTGGGGTGAGACGCAGGCATAAAAATCAAGCTAGGATGGGGGTGGGGGATGGAGCTGCCTCACATGCTCCGGAGCCAGGCCTCCCAGACACCTATTGTGCTGGTGCCTGACTTCTGCAGCCGTTCATGGCTGGATGCCACATGGCTCGTCATGGTGGTGTCATTGCTCGCACAATGGCACAACATGCCTGTAACCTTCTGCTGTGAGCAACGGCACCAGTGCAACAAGGCTCATAACATCCTGCCACGAGCAGCATCACCAGCGCGACGAGCCACACAATGTCTGGCCGGGAACAGCTGAAGGAGAAGTCGGGTAGCAGCACAATAGGTGTCGGCATGGGAGGCATGGCTACGGTGGTCCTAAGGTAAGCGACAAATACTTCTCCAAAAAATAAGACCTAGTGCTTATTTTGGGGCAGAAAAGAAAATAAGACCAATCTTCAGGAGAAACTTCAGAGATAAAACAACTATTTCTTATTTTGAATATATCACTAATTTTACTGATAAAATTGTTGAATGCATCGTTTAATTCATATTTATATGTTCCCTGTAGACTGATAAGAAGGATAACTATTTTAAGACTTAACCACATACATAGATATAGTTATAATTAATATTAAATGTATTAGAGGGAAATTTGTAACTATAAAGCAATGATAAAAGTGACAGCAGGTCCTGGAGGTCTTGTGTGAAATTGTAAACAGGAAAGCAAGGACAAATCTAGTTAGTATTTGGAAAACACCTGAAGCCCAAGTTCTGTAGTCTACACTGGGGAATTCAAATGCACATCCACTTTAACAATTGCAGTGTAGCATAACTTGAAAGCATTTTCACTAGTATTTTTTAACAGTTTGTAGGGAAAAAATGCTAGCTCCTTGGTTACTATTTCTGTTTCTTCCTCCAATTATAAATGTGTGTATGTAGGTATATATAAATACACATATACATACATAGAGAGTGAGAAAATCTGGAAGAAATATGCACATATTTTATTCAAGTGAATTTTGTTTATCAAATTTAGAGATGCCACTTATAAATCAAAGATAGAGGGATTTATCTAATAATCATAACTATTAAGTTGTTTTTTTTTACTATAAAATAAATTCTCACTCAGTTTTGGGAGTGATTCTTCTACTTTGGAAATGGGAGAAAACTCTAATCTACATGTTCCTGAAGAACCTGCAAGGTAGGAATAACCCTGCTTATTAATAACTATTGGTTTTTATGGCTAGAAAGAGGGTAGATTTAACAAAATATATTCCAAAATAATATGAAAGCTAGAACACATTTGTGTGTACTGCTAATTTTTAAAGTATTGGATGAAGTAGTAAACAAATAGCTATTGCAATATGTGCCAATTTTGTAACAATAAAATTATTCTACATCATAGATCATAAGAGTCAGGAAAATGTGAAAGCTATACCTTCTCCTCCCCGCCCCCCAGGAAGAGCAGACTCTTCCTGGAAGAACTCCATTGTAAGGGAAACTGCTGGCCTTAGTCATTGGTAGGAGAATAACTTTCCAGAAAAACTTTAGGTACCCCACTCTGGGGGGGGGGGAGAAACACCCAGGTATTTATGAATTGCCTGAAATTTTGGAAGCAATTGAGGGATACTCTGATCCCTGCTATCAGAGGTGATGTTTTTATCAAGATGGCAAGGAAGTGATAGGCAGAGGAAGAAAGCAGAGCTGCTTAATTCCTTCTTTGCATCTCTCTTCACGCAAAGGGAAAAAATAGCATAACCCAGCCAAAACAGAACTGTAAAAGACAGACTAGGAATACAAATTAAAATAGACAAGAAAATGGAAAGAGAACACCTGTACACCTCTAGACGAGTTCAAATCATCAGCACCAGATGGATTACATCCCAGAGTTTTGAAGGAGCTGGCAGACATGATCTTGGAACCATTGAATCATGTCTTTTAAAGATCCTGGATCACGGGAATTACCAGAGGAGTGAAAAAGAACTGCTGTAGTTTCCATTTTCAAAAAAGGGGAAAAAAACAGATCCAGACCAGTCAACCTGGCCCTCAATACCTGGGAAGGACCTGGAAAAAATAAGTAATAGATCTGAGAACACCTAGAAGCAAGTAAACCAGAAGCCAACATTATTTCAAACCACAAAGTGACTAAATTAATAGACCAGCAAAATGCTGTGGATAGTATACTTGGATTGCAGTAAGGCATTTGACAGAGGAGACCACAACCTACTTTATGAGTAAGTTAAAAAATGTGGGATAGACAGCATCACCATCAGATGGATTCGTAACTGGCTGACTAGGCACTCCTTAATGGAACTACACCTGTATGGAGGGAAGTAAGTAGTGGAGAACTAGAGGTTCCATTTTAGGCCCAGTACTCTTCAATATCTTCATAAACGATTTAGATCAGGGAATAGAATGGGAACTCATTAAATTTGCAGACAACACACAGCTGACAGGAATAGCCAGCACCCCAGAAAATAGTCTCAAAATCCAGAAGGATTTTGACTGACTTGAACACTTGAGTCCTAACAAAATGAAATTCAGTGTAGAGAAAAGTAAGGTTTTACACAGGCAAGAAAAGCCAAATGGTCAAATACAGATGAACGTGGCTCAAAAGTGCTAACTGTGAAAGAGATCTTGGGGTCGTAGTTGACAATCACGTAAATATGAGCCAATCAAAAAAGCCAATGCAATCCTAGGCTGCATTAACAGAGGAAAAGATCAAGATCACGAGAAGTGTTAGTACTGCTTTATAATAGATACCTTGATAAGACCACACTTGAAATATTGCATCCAGTTTTGGTCACCACAATATAAAAAAGATGTTGAGACTCTGGAAAGAGTAGAGAAAAGAGCAACAAAGATGATTAGAGGGCTAGGAGGCTAAACCATGCACAGTTGCAGGAATTGGATATGTCTAGTCTAGTAAAAAGAAGGATTAAGGATAATATGATAGAAGTGTTCCATTTGAGGGGCTGCCACAAAGAAAAGGTGATCAACCTATTTTCCAAAGCACCTGAAGGCAGATCAAGGAGCAATGGAGGGAAACTAATCAAGGAGAGAAACCACCTGGAACTAAGAAATTTTCTGACAGTGACAACAATTAACCGGTGGGACCAGTTGCCTTCAGAGGTTGTGGGTGCTCCATCACTTGTAGGCTTTTAAGAGATAGCCATTTGTCTGAAATGGTATAGGGTCTCCTTGTGCCGATGGTTGGACTAGAAGACCTGTAATATCCTTTCCAACTCTGTTATTCAATCACAACTGACTGTTGTCAGTATTTCCAAAGTATATTAAATTAGTCATCTGCTGCAAACAGCAGATATCCCTGTGAGTTTGTTTTTCATCCATTGAGTTCCTTGTACATATTGCATGCTGCTTCTCTACTTTTTTTTTTATTCTGTTGCTGTTTGTATTTCAGTGAGCAGCCTACTTTCAAATGCCCTCTATGTCAAGAAAGTAACTTCACAAGGCAGACTCTATTGGATCATTGTAATGACAAGCATCTTTATCAAGTAGACCCAGCAGTGAGTACATGTGTAAAAAGCTTGTTGCATGTAAAATAATAAAAGATCTTGTGGCTTAGCTCAAATGGTATAACAGAGTTAATATTTAAGGATACATGCTTTAATTATTTCTGTTATTTTGTTATTTCTGTTAAAGTCAGCTATAGGAATATAAGCAATGTACTGCTGGATTGGACCCTGGCCTGTCTAATCCAGGCATTTGTTCTCACAATGGCCAACTAACTGTGCAAAAATACCCTATTCCCCCATCTGATGGTCTTCAAAAGCAGTCACATTGCCATCCAGATTATGTCATCGATCTCTAAGTCTTCCATTAATTGGTGCGACCTTTTTTGAAGGCAGCCAAGTAGTAGCCAGCACCACATCTCATGGTAGTGAATTATAAAAGTTTTTACTAAAATTTACTGAAATTATGTTAATTCCAAGGTGTGTAAAGTAAAAGAATGAAATGCCATATTAAAAAAAACTTTTTATCTCTTTTTGACATGTTTCCATTTTCAATAATAGTATTTTCACTTTTTTCCCTTAAATTTGGCATAGATCATACTTTTAAAAGCACACAGACATTGCATTTCATTCATTAAACATATCTGAGCACTTAAATGTTTAGATTTGGAAAAACTATACCATATCAACGTTGCAGAACTGGGTGGGGGTGATTAAGTTTTTTAAAAAATGTCTATTTAAGCTTCCCCAAACTGATTACATAGAGACCTCTGTGTTATTTTCCTCACAACAGTTCAGAAATAGTTTGGTATTAATTTTTCTCCAGGCCTATATTCATGGGATTTCCTGGTATTTTCCTCTGTGCTAAGTGGGTCAGATTTTGCTTAGTTTTTTTTTATGCTCAGCTGAAGGTGGATTGGTACTGGCACTAGTGGAGGCTACTGGCTTTTTAACATCATCTTTACCCCCCCATTCTTAAAGGCTTCTTAACTTAATGAGAAGAGCATGACTAGTATTTTCTCTTTTAAAAGCAGAAACACTATATCTACTTTTAAAATAAGAAATGTCTATTATATTCATATTCCTTCCACAACTTTTAAAATAAGAGATGTCTGTTCTATTCATATTCCTTCCACAACTTTCTACCGTGTTTCCCCAACAATAAGACAGGGTCTTATTTTCTTTTAACCCCCCCCCAAATAAGCGCTTGGCCTTATTTTCAGGGAGGTCTTATTATTTTTGAGGTGCAGGAGGTGATGAACTTGGTCTCCTCATGGCTGCTGCTGTATTGCAATATTTTCAGGGAGGGTTTATTATCTGGGGAGGTCTTATTTTCAGGGAAACAGGATACTTGTTAGAATCAAATATAACAATATCACAAATATCACTGAACAATGATCAAAAAAGATTCATTACCAGGAATAAAATTTTCAGAAGTACATAACTGGAAGGAATTCAGAAAAATGTGAAAATGGAAGACCAAAGACTGAGTATAATAATAGATAACAACAATTGGAAATATAGAGGAAACAGCAGATATGGACTACAGAAATGATAACTTAGAAGAAATACAGAAGTAATAATAACAGAACCAGTACAGGCCAGCACTGAAATAATTGACCCCCCCCCTCCTAAACATTAAAAGATAAAATTATGGCATGTGCAGAATTGCCAGTAGAACAACAATGATTGAATTGAAAGTAGTGTCCAAAAAAGACCTGGCACCAATAATGAAGGATGTGAATAAGATGCTTGCAAGAATTAAAGTATCACCTATCAAACAAGCTAACCATCTTGCTACAATATAGCAGTGGCAGTTGCACAAGAGCAAAATATCAAAATTAGAAAACCAAAATCAAAGTCAATCCTAAAGTGAAAGATCAGGCAAGAATTCCAAGATAAAGACATTAAGTTCCGATGTAATTAAAGAATATGAAATAGCAAAAAAAATCATTGAAGACTATAAGGATGAAGACAAATCTAATTTTTAAAAATGCTATGGTACATAAGCAACCCTTCAAGTACTAGCACCTTAAATTGTATCTGGAAGTAAATAAACCACCAGTACAGCTCACAAAAGCAGAGATATTACATAGACATGCTAAGGTATGCCCATCACTGCTCTTGGTTCTATACCAGTTAAAGCTTCTAGAGATCTTCAAAGGCAGCCCTGTGTATATCAAATTATAATAGGCAAGCTGCAAGCAATTAGGGCATGATTGACTATCTAAAGGGCTTTTGATCAAGGAAAGGGTACACATTGTATTGTAAGTTCAAAACAATTGTGGCACATTAAAGAGAAACAACAGTTTCTCTTTAATGTACCAGAATTATGGAATGAGAATATAGAAATCTTTTTTATATGGAAGATAGAAATCCTTCCATATTAAAAAAAAGAGCTATCCAGGTACAGGAAGGCAGATCTTACGCCTTAAAATTTCTTCTCATCCCTCTCAAAGAACAGAGAGATTTATAAAAGAAGGCCGTTTGGCTAAGAAGTATCTTGAATTCTTTTAAGTAATTTAGTAATACACTAAAATCAAATGAAGTTTTTCTTATGTGTTTGGAATTCACTTAGTTTATTTTTAACATCATTATTGAAACAGAGTACCGTATATACTCGAGTATAAGCCGAGTTTTTCAGCCCACTTTTTGGGCTGAAAAAAGCCGGCTCGGCTTATACTCGAGTCTACAACTGGATCCGGCAGTGCTGTTGCCTGTTGGAGGAGGAGGGGATTCCTTCCTGCGAGACCCCATCCAGAAAAATGCGGGGAGCCCACCCGTGGGGAGAGAGGGAAGAGCCCCGAGCGAGCCGCCTCGGTTTGGCAACCAAACCCATCCAGCCTTTTACCTCCCGTCCCCCCGCCTGCCCGCTCGCAGCCCCCTCCCCGGGCTGGCGCCAACTCCTCCCCGTGCCCGGCCTCCAGCCGAGGCAAGTCGGTGTCTCTTTAAGCTAGAGAGAGGAGGGGAGGGAAGGCAGGGACCAGCCGGCTGACAATGGGCCGGAGCGGCTGAGTTGGAGCAAATTCCGCGGCGGAGGCGGCGTCCCAGCTCCAGCGGCTCCGAGGCGAGCGGCTTGGCCCTTCCGCTGGGCGCTCGGAGATGAAGGCGCGCTGGCGCTGAGTTGAGCGGCGAGCTTGCCGAGCGCGCGGCTCCGGGAAGCCCCCCTTCTCCTCCCTGCTGGAAGCCGAGCGAGCCCCGCCGCCCACGGACTCCCGCGGCCGCCCCAGGGCTCCGGGAGGCAGGACCCGGAGGCAGCCCAGCCCTGCCGCCGCCCCGCGCCCTCCACCCGCTGCGCGAGAGGGGACCCCGCTTTCCCCTTGCCAGAATCCCCCAAATCCTCCCCACTCCAGGGGAAGGATACTATGAAATCCACATTTCCTCCCCACTCCAGGGGAAGGATACTATGAAATCCCCCAAATCCTCCCCACTCCAGAGGTAGGATACTATGAAATCCCCCAAATCCTCCCCACTCCAGGGGTAGGATACTATGAAATCCCCCAAATCCTCCCCACTCCAGGGGTAGGATACTATGAAATCCACATTCCCTCCCCACTCCAGGGGAAGGATACTATGAAATCCCCCAAATCCTCCCCACTCCAGGGGAAGGATACTATGAAATCCCCCAAATCCTCCCCACTCCAGGGGAAGGATACTATGAAATCCCCCAAATCCTCCCCACTCCAGGGGTAGGATACTATGAAATCCACATTCCCTCCCCACTCCAGGGGAAGGATACTATGAAATCCCCCAAATCCTCCCCACTCCAGGGGAAGGATACTATGAAATCCACATTTCCTCCCCACTCCAGGGGAAGGATACTATGAAATCCCCCAAATCCTCCCCACTCCAGAGGTAGGATACTATGAAATCCACATTCCCTCCCCACTCCAGGGGAAGGGTACTATGAAATCCCCCAAATCCTCCCCACTCCAGGGGTAGGATACTATGAAATCCACATTCCCTCCCCACTCCAGGGGAAGGATACTATGAAATCCCCCAAATCCTCCCCACTCCAGGGGAAGGATACTATGAAATCCCCCAAATCCTCCCCACTCCAGGGGAAGGATACTATGAAATCCCCCAAATCCTCCCCACTCCAGGGGTAGGATACTATGAAATCCACATTCCCTCCCCACTCCAGGGGAAGGATACTATGAAATCCCCCAAATCCTCCCCACTCCAGGGGAAGGATACTATGAAATCTACATTTCCTCCCCACTCCAGGGGAAGGATACTATGAAATCCCCCAAATCCTCCCCACTCCAGGGGTAGGATACTATGAAATCCACATTCCCTCCCCACTCCAGGGGAAGGATACTATGAAATCCCCCAAATCCTCCCCACTCCAGGGGAAGGATACTATGAAATCTACATTTCCTCCCCACTCCAGGGGAAGGATACTATGAAATCCCCCAAATCCTCCCTACTCCAGGGGTAGGATACTATGAAATCCACATTCCCTCCCCACTCCAGGGGAAGGATACTATGAAATCCCCCAAATCCTCCCCACTCCAGGGGAAGGATACTATGAAATCTACATTTCCTCCCCACTCCAGGGGAAGGATACTATGAAATCCACATTTCCTCCCCACTCCAGGGATAGGATACTATGAAAGCCACATTCCCTCCCCACTACAGGGGTAGGATACTATGAAATCCCCCAAATCCTCCCCACTCCAGGGGAAGGATACTATGAAATCCACATTTCCTCCCCACTCCAGGGGAAGGATACTATGAAATCCACATTCCCTCCCCACTCCAGGGGAAGGATACTATGAAATCCCCCAAATCCTCCCCACTCCAGGGGAAGGATACTATGAAATCCACATTTCCTCCCCACTCCAGGGATAGGATGCTATGAAAGCCACATTCCCTCCCCACTACAGGGGTAGGATACTATGAAATCCCCCAAATCCTCCCCACTCCAGGGGAAGGATACTATGAAATCCACATTTCCTCCCCACTCCAGGGATAGGATACTATGAAAGCCACATTCCCTCCCCACTACAGGGGTAGGATACTATGAAATCCACATTTCCTCCCCACTCCAGGGATAGGATACTATGAAAGCCACATTCCCTCCCCACTACAGGGGTAGGATACTATGAAATCCCCCAAATCCTCCCCACTCCAGGGGAAGGATACTATGAAATCCACATTTCCTCCCCACTCCAGGGGAAGGATACTATGAAATCCACATTCCCTCCCCACTCCAGGGGAAGGATACTATGAAATCCCCCAAATCCTCCCCACTCCAGGGGAAGGATACTATGAAATCTACATTTCCTCCCCACTCCAGGGGAAGGATACTATGAAATCCACATTTCCTCCCCACTCCAGGGATAGGATACTATGAAAGCCACATTCCCTCCCCACTATAGGGGTAGGATACTATGAAATCCCCCAAATCCTCCCCACTCCAGGGGAAGGATACTATGAAATCCACATTTCCTCCCCACTCCAGGGATAGGATGCTATGAAAGCCACATTCCCTCCCCACTACAGGGGTAGGATACTATGAAATCCCCCAAATCCTCCCCACTCCAGGGGAAGGATACTATGAAATCTACATTTCCTCCCCACTCCAGGGGAAGGATACTATGAAA
Source organism: Thamnophis sirtalis (assembly GCF_051295495.1). Classification (NCBI taxonomy): domain Eukaryota; kingdom Metazoa; phylum Chordata; class Lepidosauria; order Squamata; family Natricidae; genus Thamnophis; species Thamnophis sirtalis. Next base: position 145,121,525 of record NW_028261382.1, on the reverse strand, counting down.
TCCACATTTCCTCCCCACTCCAGGGATAGGATACTATGAAAGCCACATTCCCTCCCCACTATAGGGGTAGGATACTATGAAATCCCCCAAATCCTCCCCACTCCAGGGGAAGGATACTATGAAATCCACATTTCCTCCCCACTCCAGGGATAGGATGCTATGAAAGCCACATTCCCTCCCCACTACAGGGGTAGGATACTATGAAATCCCCCAAATCCTCCCCACTCCAGGGGAAGGATACTATGAAATCCACATTTCCTCCCCACTCCAGGGATAGGATACTATGAAAGCCACATTCCCTCCCCACTACAGGGGTAGGATACTATGAAATCCCCCAAATCCTCCCCACTCCAGGGGAAGGATACTATGAAATCCACATTTCCTCCCCACTCCAGGGGAAGGATACTGTGAAATCCCCCAAATCCTCCCCACTCCAGGGATAGGATACTATGAAAGCCACATTCCCTCCCCACTCCAGGGGTAGGATACTGCAAAATCCCCAATTCCTCCCCACTCCAGGGGAAGGATACTATGAAATCCCCAATTCCTCCCCACTCCAGGGGAGGAAATAAATATTCAAAAACATTATTGGTATCTATTTTTATTTTTGAAATTTACCGGTAGCTGCTGCATTTCCCATCCTAGGCTTATACTCGAGTCAATAACTTTTCCAGGTTTTTGTGGTAAAATTAGGTGCCTCGGCTTATATTCGGGTCGGTCTATACTCGAGTATATACGGTAAATGAATTTAACAAAAAGCCTTGCTGCTTTTAATATGAAGATAAAACTAAACAAAACAAATCATACAAAAATTGTACTTTTACAATTTTCTAAGTAATAATGCAGAATATTAAAGAAAAATAGTTTGATTTTAAAAGTTTTGTTTCTAATTCACTGCTACTTTGTTATTTAGAATCTTCAATTGGATGAAGAAACTCTGTTTCAAAATGCTGTTGAGGAATCTTATCAAGTGAACCTTTGAAGCTTCTAATTTCCTTACATCACCACTATCTACAAGGGGGGAGAGAGTCAAGTCTGGTCTGATGTTAATAAAGAGGAACTCTGTATCCAATTCAGTAGCAATTGTTTTCCCCTAGGCAGATTTCATTTTAAAATACTTTAAAGACATGTGTTACTACGTTGTAGTATAAAGTATCTATTTTCCAATTACTAGTAGAAATATTTCAAATATCTGGAGAAAATATCACTGCCTTTGGGGAAAAAAAGAATTCTTTTTTATTTAAATTATTTGATTTTACAGAACTCTTTTATTTGCATTAAAATCAATTGTAAGGCATTAGAATGCAGAAAAGGAGGATAATTACCCTTGTTTGAATAGTTCCATTTTCCTTGCATACTTTGTATTTTGAAGTAGAAGTTAAAAGCTGAATGGTTTTATTGTGCTCCATAACTTAACTATTGCATGCAGGGATTTTCTTAATTGTTTTTAAAAGTCTCTTAAGTACAGAACCATTTACTGAACCTTATAAATAGAATGGCAGAATTCACACTTAAAAACTGACTTGGTCTAGAAAAAGAATGAAGTTCTTTTCACCAACACCTCTATCACTATACTTTTCTAAAACTTTTTTCTCCTAAGCATTACTTTTATATGATTAATTTACATTAGTTTAAGACCCAAATAAGATTCTTAGGGCACAGCATAATTCACATGGGATGTTTATTAGTGTTTTTCCTTTTTTTTAAATGACACTTAGATAGATAGATAGTAGATTCCTAATACTTTGAAAATGTTATATTACTGAGACTGCTTTTATAATAAGAGAGTTTTATTTTAAAAAAATGCTGTGTTGTCTTAGGCCAGTATTAAATTGGGTTGATTGTAGTGTTTTAAGTTAACAAGATATTTCTACTAATTGAACCTATCTTGAAACCTAGTAAATGTCTACTTTAAAAACTCGCTGGTAAATTATCTTCATTGTAGTAGTATAATTATGGGTAAGCAATTTCATTTTGTGTCACTGCATTAGTCTATGTTTCTATTACGTCTTGGGGTTTGCTCTATTTTCATGGAATAAAAGAGAATTTTAGAATGCAGACAATGGAATCTCTGCATAAATGCTCATGATTTGAGTATTCTTTTTGCTTTATTGTTAAATAGTAATATTTGAATTTGGTTTTTTTTCTCAAACACATTATTCCTTTATCAAAAAAAATTAAAGAATGACTCAGATGTATTGATTTCAATTTACAGAATTCTCTCCCCCCCCCTTCAGTTTTGTTTTGGGGAGAGCAATAATGTTTAACTGCACAGTAAACAATAACACTTTGCTTTGTTCTGAAGTGCCATGGAATAAAAATATACCAGAAACTAGTAACTATTTTAAACACATTTCTGAATTGGGTTTAGACTTCAGATAAACCTAAGTTAAATTAGCATATGTAGAGCAAGAGAAGGTACCATTAGAAAAAAGAAGTTATAAGACAATAAATCTTTCTATGAAATAATCACAGCAGTGCATAATACTAAGTACTGTGATTTCCTTCTGTATGCCCCCCAGGCAATAATTTATTTTTGTTTCTCATTTCTTGGTTTGATTTCTGATTGTGATACTGTCACAATATTAAGTCAGTACGACTAATAATTCTGTACAAAACAGTGTTGATAGATAGCCACATGATAAATTAAACTAACTCTTTATATCCTTTCTGGATTTAGAGGTGTCCACTCGACTGTTCAGGAAGTTAGCAGGGTTATCTACAATAGATCATATGCTGCAAGGCATATTAAAAACATCACCATTATTAGCGAACTGTGGGAATTGGGGTACCTCACCATTGGTAATTAGAAATATACATTTAGGTACCTAGCTTGATGTCATGTTTATTAGATTGGTTAGATACTTTGTGTTACCAATCAGGTACAAGTAGTCCTGGACTTACAACCACAAATGAGCCCAAAATTTCTGTTGTTAAGTGAGATATTTGTTAAGTGAGTTTTGCTTTACGACCTTACGACAGTTGTTAAGTGAATCACTGCAGTTGACAAATTAGTAACCCGATGTTAAGTAAATCTGGCTTCCGCAATGACTTCGCTTGCCAGAAGGTTGCAAATGGCGATTCATTGTGGGAATCAAAGTATCCTTCCATTTTTGTGCATAAAGTAAATTTGCTGCCATCAATATATATGATGAAGTTAGGAGTTACAACTGACAGCTTTGTTTAAAGAAAAAAACACAATTTTGTTTCTACTTGGAAACCGCTTCTGGATTTTGTGCTCGCAGTGGAAAAAAGTGAAACTTTGATTTTGGATTTTACCATTAAATAGGTTTGTTGTTATAGAAATGGCTAGTTTATACTGTAATGTAAAAGTAAAAAGTTGAGGTTTGAAGCTATTATCTTATTCTACTGTCCCAAAGGGAGTTGGAAGTCAACACCTTTTCTTACTTTTCCTCCTTTTTCCTACACTTTTCCCTTCCTTTTTCTCTCCCCTATCTTTCCTACTGTTTTCTTCTGCATTTTTTGTATTTTATATTATAAATTAATTAAAAGAAAAAAAGAAAAATAGTCATAAGTCACATTTTTTCAGTGCCATTGTAACTTTGAACCATTACTAAACAAACATAAATTGAGGACTATCTGTATTGTTCGGTTGTCCTTCAAAAGCAAAACACCAGTGCAATCCTTTTCAAGAGATCAGGTCATATTACAACTACATTTCAATTCCAATATATCACTTTATTATTATTTTTACAAAAAAGCTTGTTTTTCTGCTTATGTAATTGAATAAATCAAACTTATATTGCTGGTGAAAAAAAGTCAAACCGTGAGATGAGCAGCATATAAATTTGATAATTAAAAATACTGCATTTCTAGCAATAAATAACAATCTTAAGCAGAGATGGGCCATGGAGAGACTTCAGGATTGTGTGGTCTTCTTTGTGTTAATGTCATTTGTTAGATGAACTGAGAGAGTGACTAGGCCAAAATCATGCAGTTAACTTCCAGGTTTGAAGTACATTTGAATATTGGTTTCCCTGGTCCTAGTCCAACAACCATCTTACTAGAATCCTGAAACAATGTCAGATGATTAGCTAGGAAAGCCTATGAATGCTGTAAGAATAGTTTTCAGGAAGATATACAATTTAAGAAGGAAATAGTAAAATTGTGTGTTTGTGCATGATCGAACGAGAGAGACAATGCGTGTTCCTCGCTGCCTGTATAATATTTTAAACTGGTAGATGTATCATGTAATTCAAGTAACACTGGTGGTGAGGAAAATATTTTTGTTTTAACATTTTTAAAAGGAAGCAGAATACAGATTCATGGACCAACAGAACAAATTTTATTTTAAGAAAATGTGCACATGTATATTTTTAAAAGAGCCATGGTGGTGCAGTGGTTAGAATGGAATATTGCAGGCTAACTGCCTACAACCAGCATTTCAATCCTGGTCGACTCAAGATGGTTTCAGTTTTCCATCCTTTCAAGATCTGTAAAATGAAGGCCCAGATGGTTGGAGGCAATATGCTGATTCTAAACCGCTCAGAGAGTGCTGCAAAGCACTATGGAGCGATATATAATTCTAAGTGCAATTCTATTAAAGAAAAAACCAAAATGTTTTTCTACAGGAAATAACTAAAATATTCAAATATCAAGAAAATATCAACTTAAAGCACGTTTTTATACAGTATCTGTGAAAATAGTAAATGTAAAAGAATACATAATGGAGACCAACACCAATATTAATGAAGATATTTAAGTAATCATATATATGTCATATGGTACAAAGTAAATTTGCTTAATTATTTAAGGAAAAACTCATTCTAAGCATATTTCAGATGGGCTCTGGAAAATATTCAGGTGAAAGGGGAATCTGAAATTCTGAGCAAGCCAGTTTTGGGGCTAAAACATAAAGTAGTAGCCAAGAGATGGATCAAAAATCATTCAAAATGAACATTGACACTTTTCAAATTATGAAATGCAATTTTATTCAATGAGTTCTGCTACATCAGAAAGCTGTTCAGAAGGGTTCAAGTGATCTCTGAATAAATAAAGTCGATCCAGGGCCTGAAAGGAGCTAACTGGCAAAAAGCTAATGCAAATCAGTCCTTCAACATGCAAGACTTGGCATACTTCTGTAAGACCCCCTGGAATTCTACTAAGTATAGAAAAAGAAAACTAGAATTACATGCATGTTATTATTCTGCCCTCAATAATTTCACTTAATATCCATGTGTGCACAAAAATCTGCATTGTTCTTCAGGAGATTCATGCCCAAAATCTAAGAATATTTTATGCTTATAGAAATGATAGAGGTAACTATGATCTCATGTTTTCTTGCTAGCAAAGTGGAGGGGGTCTTTTTTAGGATATTTATTTTTCAATTTTTCAATCCTATAGCCCTATAATTTCCTCATGACCTTTTGTCCAGCTATTAACCAGAACTACATAACCTGACTTATCAAGGGATTTGCTTAGAGTACCCCACCCCAATCCACCCAGCTTTATTTATATATGTTTGAACTGATCAAATGGTCTGAAACAAACCATTGAGCCAGGAATAATGAAATTATTTGATTGACAGTTAATGTACTATAATTGCTGCAGCAGGTACCTAAGTTCTGGGAAACAGATGGATTTTGGAAACTAATACCATTCTTATTTACATCTGTTTCACTCTTGCTATATGCTAGTTCCTTGTTCCAATTATGTCCTAAGAAGTCTGCTTCAATTTAGTTGAGCTGGCGGAAAACAGCAGCAAATCTTTCCTCTGCTGACATATTGCATGAAATGGAGTCATCTTCTGTCAAGCTTTCACATCAGGCTTTACTTGGCATTGGAAACTAAATATTGCAAAGCACAGATGGGCATTCTAAGCATGGAAATGGTGGTGCTATGGCAGAGCTATTTTTCCGAGGGGGGGGCATTACCCTCTTATCAAATGTCAGTAATATTGGGGTATCATGGAAATCCAGAATTCCACTTGCTACATACTTAGAGAGCATATTATCAGTCCCCAAATTCTGGCAATTCAAAAGAATAGTACCCTTTTCTTTCTCTGTGAGAGAACTAGGATATCAGGTTTGGCAGTGAGATGGGAATTATCATCCAGAATATTTATGATGTTCTTTGAATAATCCACTGACGAGATGAATCATCATGAACAACTGATAATATTTTCTTCTAAAAGCCACACATATGCTATAATATAAGATGATGACTTTTTCTTTTCTAATCAATGTAAAAATCATCTGGTGGTTATAATACAATCTTGCCACCAGAGGGCGCCAAGCTCTTTGAAAGGCAATCCCTTTAAAATCTGATTTTTTCAAAAAAAGATTTGATGAGACTGCACACATGTCACTTTAACACAGAGGTGCCTCACCTGTCAGCTTGGGGCTGTATGAGATTCCTTGAGTTCAATTCCAAAAGCTTTTACCAAATTAAAAACAGCAATGTCTTTACATATATCACTGGAAAGTAATGTTACCTATATTCCACTTAGACTGGAAATGAAATGCAGGGTGGGTGTTGCCCCCTCCAATGCTCTTTTGCAATGCAGCCTCTAGCACATCACTTAAAGCCTCTGGCACACCATCCTTTACATGAAAAAGTTATACATCAATGCACTCCCATGCGAATTGCTTATTTATTTATTTGAAAGAAACATATTGCAGTCAAAAGTCTATCTTGTAGTACTCATAAATATGTCCAGATGGTTATAAATTGAAAAGGTATTTTAAAGGTTACTCAGAATTATTGACAGGTGGGCTGCCTAAAGTACGACATGTTTATGGCTTGGCTAAATAAATATATGACTAGTATTGCAAGAAATATATATTGCTGATGCAACATAGCTAGTTTGCTTTCTCTGTCGCTTCTACAGTAAATGATTTATAAAGTACAATAGGTACATTCGTTTACAGATTGTTCTTGCTTACCCAACTGCATTTGGGACCAGTAGCTCTGTCACTGAGCAATAAGATCATAAAGTGAAACATCTTGTGACTGTGCCTGACTTATGACCTCAGTTCCGGCAGTGGTTAAACAAATTGTCATAGTAATTAAGTGCAGGTCACCTGATCACAACTTGCAACTTCCTGCCACTTTTCCCATTAACTTTGTTTCCCAGAAGCCAGCTGTTAAGTTGCAAATGGCAATCACAAGACTGCAGAATATTGCAACTATCCTAAGTGCACATCAGCAACTAATTGACAACTAGTGACAATTCAATATAGTTCCTGAACATCCTTCCTATGGCACCATTTTATATACATAAATACTGATACCATGGCTTTTCTCAGGCTTCTTTTCCCTGAAGGAAGCATCCAAAGTTACTTTTATAATTTTTGGTGACCTCCTCTAAACCTATTGTAAATCTGCCAATACCCATCTGGAAAAGTGATGCCCAGAATCATACAGAGTACTCTAGGTGTGGTCTTACCAATACAGAATAAAGGGAAATAAGTATCATTTCTCCCCCACCTTGCAGCCCAGCAATGTGCCAATCTAGCAGCTGCCTCACATTCCTGTGTCATGTTCAGCTTGTTCTCAATGATCAGTCTCAAGTCCTCAGCTTATTCAATGTTTCCGAGGCATGAATCTCCATCTGTATGTGTATCCTTACATTTCTCTTTTTAAAAGATACCTTGTTCTTCTCGGTCCAGTCTCCCAATCAATCAAGTTTAAATTGCAATCTTGTTCTGATTTTTTAGGTGTTGGTCAAATATACTGTGTTTCCCGAAAATAAGACAGGGTCTTATTTTCTTTTGACCCCCAAAATAACCACTTGGCCTTATTTTCAGGGAGGTCTTATTATTTTTGAGGTGCAGGAGACTGTGAGCATGGTCACCTCATGGCTGCTGCTGTGTTGCAATATTTTCAGGGAGGGCTTATTTTGGGGGGAGGGATTATTTTAGCACATGCGCTCAAAAGCCTGATTGAGCTAATTATCCGGGGAGGGCTTATTTTGGGGAAAATAGGGTACCTTTAGGAGCAATACCAACTAATCTATACTTATGATCAAAGGTTTTGAAGAAACTAGAAAAAAATAGTATTTTGTAGTGATTTCTGTAGTTTGCTTGATGGATTATAAAGAAATAAGCAGTATCCTAAGACATCATTCACCTTTCTGAATAGAATGCCTTGTGTTGCACCTCAAAACAATGCTTTCCCTTACAAAGTTCTCAACATTTTGTTACTGATCTGGACATTAGTTAGTCTGAGCAATGAAATGGCCATTTTTTTGAGTCTGGCAAATATTGAGAATGCAAAATGCAAAAAATGCAATAAAAAGGTCCATTCAATGAATCTTCATCTTCCAGGAATCTCAATTACAGTAAGAGCCCCATCAGAATAGAGGAAGTATTCTGGCATGTATTCTGCTATGTCATAACTTTCTTAGAAAAGTATTCCTGCATGTCATAACTTTATTAGAAATCAAGTCACCCATGTTTTTGGAGACAATGTATTTGTGCTAATTGTCTGTTGGGCAGGAAGGAATATGCCCAAATCTGACATTCAGTTTTACATGCGAATATGAAGCAGCTTTTATTTAGAGAAAAGTAATTGGCAATATATGCAATGACTGACCTTTAAAAAAATCCATTGCTGCAGTTTTTGCATTTAATTCAATCTCAGTTGACTGTTATTAAAAGCAGGAGTTTTGCTATGTACAGTACATTATACTGATTGCATGGATTAGAGGTACTTGTACATTCACCCTGGCATTTACAAATCTTTTTCATGATTTTACTTGGTTCTTTTCTTGTATCAAAACTGAAGAAGTTGATGGGGAAAGATGGATTGCCATATTACATTTTCTGTCAAATTATCTGCTTCCCATATATTCATTGAGAGCCGAGGTGGTGCAGTGGTTAGAGTGCAGCACTGCAGGCTACTTCAGCTGACTGCAGTTCTGCAGTTCGGCTGTTCAAATCTCACCGGCTCAGGGTTGACTTAGCCTTCCACCCTTCCGAGGTGGGTAAAATGAGGACCCGGATTGTTGTTGGGGGCAATATGCTGACTCTGTAAACCACTTAGAGCGGGCTGAAAGCCCTATGAAGCGGTATATAAGTCTAACTGCTATTGCTATTGCTATTGTTAGCTGCACTGAGCATTAGTTTTAATGAAAAAGGAGAAGATAAAAGTGCTGAAATTCTGGTGGTGTGTATAATAAATTGATATAAAAGCTGCTATCAGAATGTTCCTGAGTTACCTCTTTCAATGAAAGTTTCTTTATGCCTAAGGCCAACATCAAACTACCATCTTATCTGAGGCATCAGGACTTCTCTCAATATCTTACACATAAATGCTATGCAAGGGTGGAAATTCTCCCACACAATTGTTTTATTCCAGACTGATGATCCCTAAAATTGCCTTCCAGAAGCAACTTAAAATCGAACTCTTCCTGAGGGGATTTGAGAAGTGACATCCAATTTTTTGGGAGGATGCTTGGGTTTTTATATGTTTTTAGTTTTTAAAATATATTTAATTGTACTGTGACTGAATGTTAGTATGTTATATCTGTCAGGCATGAACAATGAGATCCACGTGTTAGGTGTTCAATTAACTTTGCTCGAGGTTTTACATAGGAAACTTCTTAGATTGGTGGTTTGCACTTGGAGTGTATTAGATAAGGTTCAACAGATTCAAAGAGGGGGGTAGGATTTCACCTTCTTGTCTACATAGAGATTCCAGACTAATTCCCTGCCACACACACACACACACAGCTTCTCTCTCTCTCTCTCTCTCTCTCTCTCTCTCTCTCTCTCCCTCCCTCCCTCCCTCCCCCTCCCTCCCTCCCTCCCTCTCTCATGGTATCGTCCTGTAAAACTGCTGAGATCACTGAGGGATTGCAGCAAGTATAAATGTAATTAATTAAAATTAACAGCTCCACTGTTGAGTGTCTATAGTAATTTCATATCTATAGTGAACTTTGAACTTTGCACCTATTGTTTATAATATAGCACACAGGAAAATTATGAGCTAGCAGATCTGACAACCTATTGATGTTTTTCACTATAACCCTTTGGAACTACTTTTTCAGATTTTTTTTCAGAAGTTCTGCCTAAGTATAAACAGAACCTACTTCAGGTTGAAGTTACATATGGCAAAGAGACAGATTGCTACATGAGATGATGTTCAGGAGTACCTCAAGAGACAGTATTGTATGGTGAGTAGATTTGAAGAAATGATATCAGCATAACAAAGAAGAATTGAGTTGTATCCAAACTATTCCAAAATTATCTGGACTTCTAATCCAGAATTCTCTTCTCACAGTGGCCAAATATATGTCCAAGGGAAACCCACAAGCAGAACATAAACACAGAATCACAATCCTGCTAATATTCTCCAATAATTGATACAGCCAGTGCATTATCAGTTTATCTATAGGACCTATATATCTAATTAACGCTCTTTAGTTCTGTGGTTATCCCTTTATTTTGTGGTAGCAAATACCACAGGTAAATGATGCACCATTTTAATAAGCACTTTAAAATTTCTTTAGGTAATTGACCTTTCTTCTTTATCTTCTACTATTCACTTCAGCACCCTTTCAGCTTCAATAACACCTATCTTGTTAGTTTGTAACATGATTCCATACTATGTATTGGAAGAAAAATTTACACTCATTCCAGACTTTCATCTAGCTCAGAGGTGGGCAACTATGACAACTTTACAACCTGTGGACCAACTCCTAGAATTCAACTCCCTTGGCTGGCTCAGGAATTCTAGGAGTTGAAGTCTATAGGTCGTAAAGTTGCCACAGTTTGGTCTAGCTTATAACAAGATGAATCATAAATATTGCAGTTTTTCAAAATGGTGATTGCTTGCAGTTGAACTCATATTCATTTGTCTGCATTAGTTTATTTTTTGTTTTCTAGTGGAGCCATCTCCCTGAAAAATAAGGTTGGGCATGGTTGCTTTTCGTCAGAATCTTGATTAGTATCATGCAACCCACAGATATTTTTTTTAAATCAGAGAAAACTCTGTAAAAACCAGATGAAATAATTTGCAGAGTCAAGCATTAAGGACAACATATTCTGGATTCATTAGTGTACCAGCAAGTATAAATGATTTCTGCCTTGCCAAGGGATACCTATGATGACCAGAGGGTGGTTTACTTAGAAAGCACATTGTGGATTTCCTAGGCAGAAAAGACAAACAAACAAACCATTTAATAAGAATTTTAAAATTAAAAACACATGCTTATTTCCCCCTTTATTTTTTCTCAGTGTAACTAATCTTTTAAACTATAAACTTGGGAATAAGATTATCACAGAATTACTAAGTATTACTTAGTGTAACTCTCTGTAATACCATTTAGGGAGTTAATTTTCTTTGAAGAGCATGCTAAGTACACATTCAGAATCTAATGTCTAATAGAAAACACTGTTATTGAAATGAGTTGTAAATGTAATTGTAAATATAATAGCAATTTCCCCCCAGATTCACCTGTGAACTGTTGTAAATATACCACATTCCTTTGGAAATTAAAAATGAATTCCATACCATATTTGAAAGCATAAAATGATCCAGCATATCCAATGGTAGCCTTTCCATTGATGACATCAATCTGTCTGAAACCCAATGCCTCACCCTGCATGGCATATTGACCTTATTTCAGAAGTCTTTATATTGTCCTCTTCCTTTACTCTCCTAAAGGATATGCATTTCAGATTGTCTCGTATGTGAATGGTATCACTGATCCATCTAATGTGATAATATATTCCAACTTAATAATGGGCACAAATGATTATTATCATCAGTGGCCTTGTCTCTAGCAACACGTTATATTGTTTATCCCCAATCAAAAAACGGGCATTTGTCAGCAAGTGTCAGATCAAAAAAGCCTAACAACAAATGTTAGGTAGCTTGATAGATTTCCTTTATCTAGCTATGTATTGTATTCAGTTGTCTTAAGGTTCAGTATTTATCTATGTATACAGACAAACTAAATGAAAAAGACCTTGTAATGCTTGAATTAATTTTTTTATGCATACATTCTAATTTCATACCATCCTAGTAATTCATATTTTGTTTTTGTTTTCAGCTTTATTTTTTCCCTAGAAGTGAGGTTCTCTAGTTGTTTGGAGACTATGAAGGCACAATATATGCCAACTTTTAATTAAAATCCATTCCACACTGATTACACGTACTTTAGTCAGATATTTTGTGGGAAACAAGGTTTCATAAGCAGATATAGTAGTCAGACACATGCAGGTGGCATTAAGACCAGAGTTTCGTGGGCCTTGGTCAATCAGTTTGCTGAAGTGAAATCCGAATAAATTTGTAGAAATATTTCAGTAGCTTTTCTCAAACATTTGCTTAAGTGGACCTACCTTATACTCAATTACCAATATTTCCTTATCAGATTTTCCTTTCTCTTAATTTTTAGGCAAGAAAACCCCCCAAAATAGACTAGATTCAAATATTTTGATAAGCTAACTACAAATAAAGCAATCCAGCCTCCCACCATCAAATAGAACAATTTAAAAAAACAAACATTAACTCTTTGCATACTCAATTGTGCAAATATATCTATTAATCAAGAACAGCAGCCCTTTTTGACTGTTTAATTGAATCTAATGGACATATACTACTTTAGATAGAAAATAACATATATATTAAATATTGCTATAAAACAAAATTTAATAATAACTACTTTCAGTTCAATTGAAATTTTCTTAAATTGCTGCTATGCTCTGCAGATAAGTGACACACAAGGAAAAAATCTGAACACAAAGAATTTACCCAGGAAGTTGTGGACAGGGCAATTATTCAATATCTTCTTATATTTCCGATCAAGTTATTTGTGACCATTATAACTAGCAGTTGTATTAGGAAGAAATATTATAAAAAGCTAAAGGTAATATAATGGGAATTAAAGAATGTTAAGTTTTTCACTTCCAAAAAAATAAGGATCCCAAAGGATTTTAAGTAGCAGTCTCATCTTTGATAAATGTGGTTATAAAATGAATCCATCTATCATATTTTCCACCACCAGTTTGACCCCAAACTTAAAGGACAACTTTTTCCATTTATGCTACAACTATCCATGCTAGTTGATGATTATGCACTTTCCATTAAAGAAACAAACAATGGCAGAACTTTCCCCATCTTGTGGGGACCAATGTATCTTGAAAGCATAGAGTGATGTTTTTCAAACTTTTTTCAACCAGCAATGGCTGGTTGGGGAATTCTGAAAGTTGAAGTCCGTGTATCTTAAAGTCGCCAAGACTGGATTAGAAACTGTTGTTTTAACAAACTCTTGCTGGCAAATTATCTCATTTAAAAGTTGCCTCTGAAGTCTGTACATTGGTCCACAAACAGCATTTATTTTGGGGTGATTATTCACCCCATTTTGATTAATGGGGTGAATAACAAATGATCACAATATACTCTGTGTGTGTCTGTGTCTGTATATACACACAAACATCAGATCCTCTATGGTCTACATATCTCTTTATGTATGGATTTTTCTAATATTTAAATATCAAAAGATAAAAATCTGGCTCTACTTACTGGATTTTTTAAAGTATTGAAAAAATTCTTTCCTCCATATTCATATTAATCTACTGAAAATATTATCTGGCTCATGGACCAGATGCATCATATGCTGGACATGCCCACACCTAGTTTAGAAAGGGGGAAAAAGTCATAATACATCATGTGATGACACAGAGACAATGCGGGTTTGACACCCCTGTTATAAAATAGAGGCTATTTAAATAAATCCCATACCTCTATAATCAAATGCGAGCTACAGTTCTTAGAGCCCAGGAGTCAATCTTTGAAGGTAGAAAATCTAACTTTGCAAACTTCTTTGCTGATATGCAGGTCTTTCTAAAAATGTACTTTAAATAAGCTTTTGTTCAGCTTGTATTCATGTCTGTGTTCAGCTTAACTGTATTGTATGATTAATTGGAACAGTTTTTAGTATCTTAAACTTGTACCTGTCTGGTGGGAGACCTAAGTTGCCCTTTTTCATTTAATAACAAACATGCTTTTGAAACTTCTGAAAGTTCTGGGAATAAAAAACCAATATTACCAGACATATTCCTTGGATAGCTACCGTATTTGTAACAATATAACAAACAGTATTTTTTCTCAATATCTTACATTTTACAGCATCAAATAATTTGGTCAATGGAGAAAATATGAGCAAAATATTTCTTATACTTATCCAAATATGTGTGGGCATAATGTTAACCAGAGTTGATTTTTTTTAAACAGTTGTCTTCTGTATCTTCATAGAGAAAAGCAATGTTTGAACTCAGAAAAGGTTATTTTTCAAGTTTTCAGATTTTCAAAAGCTTTTCAGAGGAAGTTGGAAAGTCTGTGTTCGCTGGTGTCATTGCCTGTTGAAAATTAGCTACTCAAATAGTTTATCACCTATTTATAAGATTATTATTAATGTCCCTTCTGAGTGGCGTGGTGGCCTAGATGTGAAGCTCTTGCCTCACAATGAGGAGGTTGTGAGTTTGATCCTAAGTAGCAGCAGATATGTCTGTCTCCGGGGGCAGAGAGAAAATATCTTCTGTAGGCTTCAGGAAGAGCATCCAGACAGTAAATGCTCAGCTCCATTCAGTCACCTCAACTCCACCCTGATGCAAGGGATTACAGGGTTGTTAAAAGAAAAAAAAATGTCCCTTCTAGGGAAATAGCTAGTTTTCAGTCTCCCTTTTATGCAAACTACTACACAATTATAAAAAATATATAAGGTGGGAATCTGTAATGTGCCACAGAACAACTCGAAAGCTGTGCTTCTCTTGACCCCCTCCCCAAATGTTAATATGAATTATTGGGAGCATATTTCATTCAAAGATATGCCATACTTGAAATTTCCTGCAGCTCTCTGCCAATGGGTTTGTTTTGTTTAAGGACGGATACACATTAATCTCTTTTACTGAACATCTGCACTGCCAGTAGAATGAGCCATCAGCATGTTTAAAGTAAATCTGAAAGCAATTGATCCCCTTCCAAACTTTGTAAAACCCAATGTGCTCATTATAGAAGAATGTTATCAATCTTCCTTCCATTGCCAGAAGCACACTTTCTCATAATATTGTATTAAAATCTTTCAATTACCCAGAACCTTTCTTCCTGCTTTTGCCATATTCATAGAGACTTTCATTTTTTTACCATTTTTTACCAAAATCTGGCAGGGACAGGGATACACACCTTCTTTCCCATCTTCCTTTGAGATTTAAGGGAAGGTTGTAAGCCAGAAATGATGCATCCTGAAGAGAAGATTGTCTACAAGACAGGACAGTCTCTCTCACGCACACAGTCTTCCACAATAATGTAACTAACAAAAAAATAAATAATCCATAACACATCCATGACAATTTCACGCAATTTTTCTTATTCCTTTGGGGGCACAAAAGAAAAAAAAAGTAAAATAAGAAAGATGAGAAACATGCCACACAAAAAAAATCGGTACAACTTTTTTGAAAAGACTGATAAGCAGTTTGGGCAAAAATTGCTTCCCGGTCCAAAACAGCTGTTTTTCCTGGCACATAATCTTCCACAGTTAGAGATTTGGCGCTATGCATTCTGTGTGATTCATGGGAGTAAATGTGGAAAAGCCATTACTGCTTTACAAGAGATTCCATGAGAATGATGTACTCTAAATTGGAGGCTAGAAGCTATTGTACTCAACACAGTCTTCACTGGCAAGGATGCTCAACTGGTTATGCATTATAGGTAAGAATGTGCAAAATGTGCACAGATTATTCCATGCAAAGAACAGCTGAATTCGGGTGGTCCACGTCCAAACTAAAATGTATATTTTAATATGGGCCAAAATGGGTCTGCTTTGGATGCAGACTGAAATGCAGTGGTTCCAAGCAGTATGTTAAGAAAGAATAGAGCTGAATATCAGCATATTGATGATAATGCTGATATTCTGATATAATGCAGTCTATGACATCCCCCGGTGGGTTCATGTATGTATTGAACAGCATGAAGGACAAGATGGAACTTTGGAGGGCCCCTATTGAACAATGTATATCATTCGGGTGGTCCACATACATATACAATGTATATCATAGATTTATGTTGAGCAGAGGTCCTCCAGTCCAGCACCAACTTCTACATATGCTGTAATAGGAAAGACTGGAATCAGATAAAATGGGTGATCCAGAAAGATGTCATGGTCAATGGTCGGAAAGCTGCTAGGAAATATAGAACAAATCTTTCCATCCAGTTCCTGCTGTACATCATTCATCAAAATAATGAAAGCAGCTTTTAAGTGGCTGAAACCAATATTGAAATAGATCTGGAATATTCACTGTCAGTCACACTCAGCTGGAAATGTGAAGCAACCACCTTGCCCTCTTTTCTCAGATAATTGTACAGGCTATCATGGTTAAGGGAGAAATTCTCCAGTAAAAGTTCTGTCTTCCTCCTTTGACAGGGAACAGCACCCCCTTCCCTCAAGGAGGTGTTATCTTAGCTATGCTTAAATCTTGAGTAATTCAACCAGATGGGCAAGGATTGAATTAGCAGATTGTGGTCTTCGTCTTTCTATGCAACCTGTCCAGATCATCAATATAAATAGCAATAGCAATAGCAGTTAGACTTATATACTGCTTCATAGGGCTTTCAGCCCTCTCTAAGCAGTTTACAGAGTCAGCATATTGCCCCCAACAACAATCCGGGTCCTCATTTTACCCACTTCGGAAGGATGGAAGGCTGAGTCAACCCTGAGCCGGTGAGATTTGAACAGCCGAACTGCAGAACTGCAGTCAGCTGAAGTAGCCTGCAGTGCTGCATTTAACCACTGAGCCACCTCGGCTCTTAAATGGCAAGAATCCAAAATAACAGTATGTTCTGACCCAACTCTGGCATGTAATTCAACTTTGCCCACAAAGAGCAATGCAAAATGTTCACAGCATTTCAGCTGCTATTTCATCTTCCTCTTTGCACAACGTAGCAAAATATAGAACACAGAATGGAAGAAGAACTTGTTCACTGCAAGTAGAAGAGGTAGAGAAATCAATGCTTTTTGAGTGCCTTCATTGTTTTGGAAAAAAAAGTTCAGATGGGCTTTCAGGGAGGCTTTACTTTGTATACTATTCAGCATCCCAAGAGTTCTTTTACTTTGTGAGAGAGCAGGCTGCCCAGAAAATTGCCAGCACCTGTACTGCTTTCTTCCCTTCCATTTAAGCCTTTCCCCTCCCAGCTGCATCACAACAACATTGACTGTAAAAGCTTTGCTGTGAAATAACTGAGGATGTGTGAGGTGAGAGGAGAGAAAGAAGGGGGAAGGAGGGATGTGTTTGTATGTGGATGTAAGCATCACAAACTGTAAGAAAGGGGCATTTTTCTCTAGCAGTACTCACTAGGAGCAGTAGTAGGAGCAGCTTTGGGAGAAAGAATGGAGAAGAATGAATAGAAATAGTAGATGAAAATGTGAGTGATTGTGTGTTTTGCCTAGGGACATGTGGCATTGTTGGCTCTTTTGTGTCCTGAGTCCATCAAATTGGATATAGTTGAAAAGAACCTTCACAAAGAGATGGCATCCATGGCTATCCAAAACAGGTGGCATTGGCTCAACACAAGAAATTTTTTAAATACTTTGTATGAAAAGAAAACAAACTTCAGCTGAGAAGAGTTTGGCCCTCACAGAGCTCAGACTTTGCAGGTAATAGCAACATCCTGCTAACATCCTGATATAGGCTTTAGTAAGAAATCTGCAGAAACCAGATTTCTTACTAGAGCCTATTCCAAACAAGGGTGGAAAAGGTAAATGGAGCAGCTTCTCCATTAGACCTAGAGATTACTACTTTGGTAGTGATGAGCATCCACCCTATGCCCATAGTTAAGCCAAATAAAATGATAGACCAGCCAGAAAATGGACTAGGGTCAATTATTTGAGCCATTAACATTGCTGAAGTGCCGAGCCATCTTTCGTTTCTCTGAATAGCACAGGAGCTGCTACCTTGGGTCTAGCTGGTTCAATGAAACCCCTTTCCAGTTCTTGTCAATGAATCTTCTCATTTCCTCCATCTCCCTAGGACAGTGTTTTTCAACCTTGGTGACTTTAAGTCTTGTGGACTTCAACTCCCAGAATTCCCCAGCCAGCTATGCTGGCTGGGGGATTCTGGGAGTTGAAGTCCACAGGACTTAAAGTCGCCAAGGTTGAAAAACACTGCCCTAGGAGACATAGAATATATCTGGGGCTTGGGAAGTGTCACTCCAGGCAAAATATCACTGGTGCAATCAGTGGGTCTGATGGGGGGAAACTTATCAGAAGATTTCTCACTACCGTATTTTCACCCATATAACCCGCGGGTTATATGCGGTTTTTACATGCACAGCGCCCCCCTGCGGGTTATATGCGTGGGCGGGGTATACGGAAGATATTTTACACGATCGGAGGCTTGCACAGGCTTCTTTCTCCGTTTCTTCCCCCACCCCGATCTCAGCTGTTTCCTTCTCCTCCGTTCCTTTCCTCTTCCCCAGCTTGCGCAGGCTTGTTTCTCCGTTTCTTCCCCCACCCCGATCTCAGCTGTTTCCTTCTCCTCCGTTCCTTTCCTCTTCCCCAGCTTGCGCAGGCTTGTTTCTCCGTTTCTTCCCCCACCCCGATCTCAGCTGTTTCCTTCTCCTCCGTTCCTTTCCTCTTCCCCAGCTTGCGCAGGCTTGTTTCTCCGTTTCTTCCCCCACCCCGATCTCAGCTGTTTCCTTCTCCTCCGTTCCTTTCCTCTTCCCCAGCTTGCGCAGGCTTGTTTCTCCGTTTCTTCCCCCCCCCCATCTCAGCTGTTTCCCTTCTCTCTTACTCGTCGCGGGTTATATGCGTGGGCGGGTTATATGCGTGGGCGGGGTATACGGAAGATATTTTACACGATCCGGAAAACCCGCGGGTTATATGCGTGGGCGGGTTATTTGCGTGGGCGGGCTATATGGGTGAAAATACGGTAAATACTCCTCTCAGATCCCAATATTCTTTCGGAATTTTCTCTTCCCCTTCAATCCTCTCCTGCCCCCTGGCTGCCAAAGTGGGGTTAGAATCAGCAGGGTCTGGGGTCTCAACCTCCCTTTCAGGGTGCGCTCTAGTGCGAATGCGTAACCACCCCTTCCTCCAGTTAATGCGAGGGTTCCATTTACGAAGCCAGGGGAGTCCTAAAATAAGGGGCCGGTCCATTCCAGGTGCCACAATAAAAGTGATTAATTCTTGATGGGACCCCATCTTCATTTCTAAGGGCTCAGTAGAAAAATGAGCAGGGCCCCTTCCCGCAGTAGAACCATCAATTTGGCAAAAAAACAATAGGGGTTTTTTAAAACATATTTTTATTTCCATTTTCATAACATACAATCACATGTATACTATACATAGCCAATATCATATAGTATTAAATAATGATTACATCAGTTCCTCTTGTCCTCAACGCCCCCAAAAGATTAACACCCATTATTAGCTCTTCTACTCTCCATACACCTCTTTCTTCTACCTCTCTCTTACTTCCTATCTTCCCTCCATCTTCCTTTCCTACTCTACTTCCCCTTCCTTTCTCCTTCTCCTCTCTCTACATTCCACTCCTCCTTATCCTCATCCTCCTCATCTTCCCCCTTACCCTCTCTCCTATCCCTCTCTTCCCACCTTTCTTCTCCCTTCTGCTTCCCACTCTTCCTCTCATTGGTGTATTTCTGCTTCCATACTACTCTATTTCCTCTTCCTTTCTCCTTCTACTCTCTCCCCTTACCACTCCTCCTTATACACCTCATCTTCCCCCTTCACCCACTCTCCTATCCCTCTCTTCCTATCTTCTCTCCTCTACTTCCAACTCTTCTATATCCTGTCTTCCCTCCATCATTTTCTACTCTACTTCCCCTTCCTTTTTCCTCCTCTCTCCCCTTACCACTCCTCCTTATACACCTCATCTTCCTCCTTCACCCTCTCTCCTATCCCTCTCTTCCTATCTTTCTTCTCTCCTCTACTTCCCACTCTTCCTCTAATTCATTTGGTGTGTTTTGGCATCTGAGCAAAATCCCTTTTGTGTTGATGGTATTTATAATTCCATTTCAATATACATAAAAAAGAAAAATTAACAGTATACATCCAACATCCCTCCTCCAACTTAGTAAACTCCACTCCCTCCTACCCTCCCCCCAACCCCTCCAACCTTCCCCCACCCTGACTTCCCAGAACCAATACAAGGTATAAGTCTTTAACAAAAACAGTTTAAGATATATTTAAGAGAAAACGTAGAAAGTTAATAACATCTTTGAATTAATATTAGCTCCTCCTTGCTAGGCTAATTATAAATAATTTGTATCGTTTCTGATCTTAGTCCTAAACTATCTGAAATTTCCTAGACCCATATTTATTTTGAATATAGTCAATCCATTTTTCCCAGTCTGGTTTATATCTCTCATTTGAGTTATCCTTGAGATATGCAACTATTTTAGCCGTCTCTGCTAAGTTTGTGATCTTCAATATCCATTCCTAGATAGTAAATAAATCTTCAAATAGGGTTTTTTAAAGTCCTCAACTTCAAGCCCAGTTTTCCCATCATTGCCGGACTTATCATACAGTGAGAACAGCCTGAATCCAGCAGAGCTAAAAGCTTTGCAGTCTCGCCAGCAGGTGGCACCCTTAGTTCAATAGGGATAAGCATGGGGCCTTTGTTTGAACTCACCCAACGATGTGAGCGGTCGTCATCTGATTCGTCAGACGGGCTGGAGCTAACGTCTCCCTCCTCCTCTGGCTGGAAATGCTGGGGGACATTTTCAGCGGCGCACGCAGCCTCTCTCTTCTTGCTTAGGGCCTTACTTGCTCTCCCCTCTCTTCTGGGAGGGGGTGGAGCGGTCTGAGCCATTTTAACGTGGCAATTCACGGCGTGATGGTCTTCCTTTCCGCAGCGGAAGCACGTGAAAGGCTTGGATTTGCCGGCAAAGCTTCCCTTCCCTTCACTTCTGGCACGGAAGGGGGCTTTTTGATCTGGTGGGGGGGGGGCAACTTCTCCACTTCTCCCTCTTTCATGCCTTGAAGTCTGGCCAAATCTAACTCAACATCTGCTGCGTGTTCATACCAAGCAGTCACCTGGCGGGGAAGGTGTCTGTTAACGCACTGCTGGTAAATTTTTTCATTCAATCCTCCAGCAAACTGATCCAACAAAGCGTCTTCTGACCATCCCCTCATATAGGCTGACAACTGTTGAAACTCTTGAATATAATCTGCCACCGGTCTATTTCCCTGCTTCAGGGCCATAAATTTCACCCTCCCGCGTTTCTCAATCAGCGGGTCATCAAACCTCCTCTTCATTGCAGCCATAAAGTCATTAAAATTCCTCAGGAGAGGGGAATTACATTGGTGTAGGCCCACCATCCATTCGGCTGCTTTTTTCTCCAATGACAGTAAAACCATCCTCACTTTCATATCATCAGTTTCTAAATCCAGACCATAAATCTCCATATAGTTCCAGACCTGTATGATAAACAATCCTAAACTCTTGGGATCACCATCATATTTTACTGTTAAGGGAGGGACTTTTGCCATTCGCCATTGCCTGCCCCCCCTACTCTTTGAGCGGCCCTAGCTGGGGGTGGTGGTGGTTCTGGGTTTCCTTGCTCCCAACCCCCCTCAGCTTCTTCACCCTCCCTTAACCTGTGCATGGAGTACCTTTGCTCAAACTCTTCAGCTTGCTCCCTTTCCACTGCTCTTCCACGGCTTTTGCGTTCGGACCAAGCTTCCTCGAGGAGCCTCATGGTGTGGGACAATTTGTAATCCTTTTCCCCAGCATCACCCCATTCCGCTGATTTTTTTTTTTTTTTGGGTCTCCTTCTTGTGACTCCCGCATCCAACTCCTCCGACTCCTCTTTTTGTCCCACACCCAAAGTCCATCGGGGACGAACAGTAGGCTCTTCCACCCTTAGACCAGCCAGCCTTTCAGTTAACGATGGTTCTGCCATCAGTTTCCTCTTGATCACTCACATGCAAAGACATGCTTTTTCTTCTTGTGAGGACACCCCCCTCGGTAGGTTGTAGCTCCGGGTGGGGTGGAGGTGAGACTTAGCTTAAATTGTCAGCCCTTCTTCATTCAAAAATCAGGAAAGAAGACCACAGGACTCCATTGGTAGAAATCAAGTGTACTTTTACTAATTATAAATGAATAGAAGCTAAGCCAAGTCTGATTATTTAGGCGCGAAAGCGAATAATATATTGTATAATTCATTCCCCTCCCCTTGGCATCCCGTGCACAGTCCAATCATAATTCTCCCAAATGTCAGGTGTGAGATAACTTTGAAAGGCATCACCAGGATGGAATGCTGGTCCGTTGGCCTTGGCGGGAAACACTCCTCCTCCACATGTGCAGTAAGGTGGACAGTTCAAAATCTAGAATCTTCCTCCAGCATGAGTCCCCTCCCAAATACCATGACCCCCCTCCCCGTTTCAATGGCAGCCGAAGCAGTAGCAAAGCAGAGGCTGACATAAGGATTATTACTTTGGTAGTGATGAGCATCCACCCTATGCCCATAGTTAAGCCAAATAAGATGATAGACCAGCCAGAAAAGGGACTAGGGTCAATTATTTGAGCCATTAACATTGCCGAAGTGATGAAGCAACAGCAAGAGGAAAGGCTTTGATTCATTATAAAAGAAGAGGAGCTTTGGAGGACGATCAAGAGAAAGGATAGGCTAGAATAAGAAGAGTGAAAGAGAGGTGAGAAGCGTTTAGGAGACTGATAGACTTGCTTAAAGAGATCCAGTCGCCAGAAGGAGCACATTCACTTCAACTATTTTCAGAATGGGTAAAAAGGAGAGGTGGTCCCAAAGATATAAAAATCCCCAAGTTATTACAGGAAGACATAGAAACCTACTTTATTAATGTTGCTACCTCTTTTAATTGATCTGAGAATGGAAAGGCATTAAGAACCTTTGACATTAAAATAAGGGAAGTAATGGATTATTACCATATAACCAGTATGGTGTAACAAGCACTTCTCAGCAAAACTTAATGTGATTATTGTAAGGGACCTAGAGTTACTAGGAATAGATGGATGTTAGCAGTGGTGGGATTCAAATAATTTAGCAACCGGTTCTCTGCCCTAATGATTTCTTCCAATAACCAGTTCACCAAACTGCTCAGAAAGTTAACAACCGGTTCTCCCGAAGTGGGGCGAACTGGCTGAATCCCACCACTGGATGTTAGTATGTCCTTATTTCATTTAAAAGGTAGCCTTTATGGGGAAAGAGCCCCTTACCATACTGGGCAGATTAAAGCCAAAGTAAATGACTAGCACACATGTGTGAGGGAAACCTTTACCTTTACCTTATAGGCACAGGGAAATGAATGCGTCTTACAGGAGGGAATGTAAGTTGGAGGCAGTAATCCATTTCTCCTTAAGAAGTCATCATTGGTCTCCTCAGTAATAGTGGTAGGAGTAATTAGTAATTTATTATGTAACCTAGTGATTAGAATAATTTCCCACTTACTGAAGGTTTGGCCCAGATAAAAGATTCGAGGAAGCTGGGAGGGAGTGGTACTCCAAGAACCCAGTCTAAGACAAAATTGAGGATGGCACAGAAGCAGGAAGGGAAGGCCATTCCAAGTGGGATGCCCTAGGAAGGAGAAAGCCTTATAAAAGGCAGACAAACCCAGGGTAAGGTGAACCCCTAGGATAGACTTCTAAAGAGTATGGGGGAGACAAAAGGGAAGGAGTTGTGTGTATAGAAATAAGCAGCAGAAAGCAGCAAGGGAAATTTTCTCTAGTACTCACAAGGAAAATATAATTTTATCCTATTTTACTTACCTATATATCAAATCATTTTATTTTACTCCAATTTTATTTTAAATTAGCTGATAACCCAGCTTTGTCCAGTTATCTTTAACTTTAACTTTAACAAGATTTGTATGCCGCCCACTCCCTTGGGACTCTGGGCGGCTCACAACAAAAGTAAAAACATATAAAAACTTTAAAAAGTTATTAAAATTAATATATCATCCATTCAATCAAGTGGGGCTGGATATTAATCAACAGCCCCAGGCCTGCCGGAACAGCCAGGTCTTGGTCGCTTTACGGAAGGCCGGGAGAGTGGTAAGGGTCCGGATCTCTGCGGGTAGCTCGTTCCACGAGGCCGGTGCAGCTACAGAGAAGGCCCTCCCTCGGGGAGCCACCAGCCGGCATTGTCCGGTCGACGGCACCCGGAGGAGGCCCAACCTGTGTGATCTTATTGGTCATTGGGAGGTGAATGGCAGGAGGCGGTCTCTCAGGTAACCAGGTCCAATACCATGTAGGGCTTTAAAAGTAACGACTAGCACCTTGAAGCGGGTCCGGAGACCAATGGGAAGCCAGTGCAGCTCGCGGAGGATAGGTGTAACATGGGTATATCTAGGTACACCCAATATCGCTCTCATGGCTGCATTCTGGACCAGCTGCAGTCTTCGAACACTCTTCAGGGGCAGTTATTTATTTATAGGGGGAAAATGTCCGGACCAAACATAATTTCTAATGTTGGATTTTCCTCCTTACCAGAGGGAGCTCCCTTGTGGAGTACTGTGAAGCTGTTACCATGGCAACTCTAGTACGCTGTACAGTAGAAGCCATTTGAAGGCACCACAGGCTCTATCATAACAGAACACACACTCCGAGGGGTGTTGGGGGGTGTCTTACCCCCACAGTATTTGTTTCCAGAGTGATACTGGAACACACACACACACACACACACACACACACAGAGCCATATAGATAGATAGATAGATAGATAGATAGATAGATGGATGGATGGATGGATGGATGGATGGATGGATGATAGGTAGGTAGGTAGGCAGGCAGGCAGGCAGGCAGGCAGGCAGGCAGGCAGGCAGACAGACAGACAGACAGACAGATAGATGGTAGATAGATAAGATAGTTTTTGTAGGATTTTATTAATAATTTGTCTTTGGAACTAGGTTTTTGAGATGGCTTATGGCCTAATCAATAAATTAAAGTAACTACTCCATCAAATGAACAAACTGCATAAATATCATGAAAATAGTATCTTTAATAAACAAATATACTTACAATACAACACTGACATGTCTTTATATACGTTAGAGCATTAATTCTTTGCTCCTGGTTTAAATAAATGTTTCTCATCCAAACATTTTAATGGAATTATACAGACCAGCACAAATTTCACAAATGTAACAATGAATATTCTTACTGAGTCAATTTTTTGATTTTGTTCTGAAACATTTCTTACAAACATGAAACTGAATAGTAATATGGGATCTAGAAGCTCTTTTGATACAGTGCAAGTAAAATTTTATACCCAACCCAATTTCTTTATTCACAAATTAAACCCATTGCTAATTAAGATAAAAACCTCTGTCCTAGATATTAGCAAGGCTTTTATATCCCACTTTGTTTTCAGCCTCATTTTATCAATGAGAAATGCCATGAATGCTTCTAGTGTCATCTTTCTACTGAGAAGTAAATTACAATCTAGACTATTAATTTCTAAATTTTCATTTAAAAAAATAAGTTTTGGAAATTGATGTGAAAATTGCAATTGCTCCAAACATAACTTCGAGTAGGGAGATATGCATGAACGTCATTCATCTTACTTTAGGAAGTAGATACAATGCGGTCACAGTTTCTGAATACTGTTGCCAGTGTTTTATTCCAGCATGAAGTTAGATTCATGTTGCTTAGCCGATTCTTTGACTTTAGGTGCTGCTGTTCCTCATTTTTAATAATTAGATATCCTCTAAATTCGCAGAGGCTCGAAACTTAATAGAGCAACTGTAAAATTACAAATTTGCTCATTTCAAACTTCTAATAAATCTTTGGGATGATTTAGATAAGACCCAAGATTTTTATGGTCCAGAATGGATGATGCTAAGGTATCTTTTAATCAAACTAATCATAGACCTATTTAGTCTTCAAACAGGTACCATGCATCCCATGGGAGAAGAATCCATGCCCCTTCAGGAACGACTCAATTCATCACTATTCTCCACTGTGCCTTAAACAAATTGTTTGAAATACTACACGGGGTATGGGAAGAAAGTGACAATAAGATTTTTATAATACTGCAGTTTTGAGGAGTGAGACCTGTCACATAGGAATCTATAACATCATACATTGTTATTTTAATTCAGGATAACTTCAGCCGTTGAATTGATTCACCCTTTCTAATTCTACTGAATCACTTGCATTATGACATATGTAAAAAGTATACTGTACATCGACATTCTTTAAGGCATTCTTTACCAGGGATCCTCCAGATATTATAATACCTCAGACCCCAAAATTTATAGACATTGTGACCAATTTCAAAATGTATGGAATAGGATACATTCTCCAAATTGGAGAAAGCTTTAGATTGAGAGGTTTTTCTTTTTTATCGCTAGCAGTGTGATATTTTCTCTGTTTTACAATATATGCATACTTACTTAGAAATATATCTCCCACTTTCACTGTGATTATTTTCTCAAAGACCATAATATTTTATAACTCAAAGAAGTTTATTTCCTGGAAAACATTATTAAGATCGTACATCTGGCTTTGCACAAATGGATGTCATCTCATGAAACAAATTTATCTTTCATCAGGACCGATTTAGATCTGAGCTACAAAAAGTTAGGTAACGATTAAGTGGCAGTATAAGAACCAGTTTAACATAGTAGTTAAGGCACTAGGCTACTGGGAACCCACAAATTCTAGCCCTGCCCTAGCCAGCTGGGTGACTTTGGGCTAGTCACACTCTCCCAGTCCTAAAAAAAAAAAGGCAATGGCAGACTATTTCTGAAAGTCTTCCCAAGAAAACTGCAGGGAATTGTTCAGTTAGTTGCCAGGTTGACTGAAGCCTCCAACCGCCAAAATATGACAGCAGCATGTTGGAGATATCTGAATCACTCTGCTGTTATACAGTGGCCATGTGGATTCCTGAGTTCTGGATCTTAGTTTTCTTTTTGAAGCATCCCTAAAATCTGTCTTGGAAGATAGAATGCATTTCTAGAATAGATTGAAGGGCCACTGCTTGCATGCACAATCCTGAGGGATTTCATTAAACTCTGCAACACAATGCATTGTAATATAGGTATTTAATTATCAATGACAATGCAGACACATAGCTGGCATTAGTTCCCCTGGTTCCATTCTTCTATAAGGAAATCCACTTGAAGTCCTGTGGCATAACACTACATACTCAGGTCTAAAGGACTATATTATAAAGTGTTCCCTCTGCTGAATCTTCTGCAGTAGGATTCAATAGCAAGAAGTATATTCAAAGCTCTGCCTAAAGCAAACTCTTCATGTTGTGCTTTCAGCTAATCACTTTCATCACAGTCGTTTTTCCAATAAGCACAGGAAAGCAGATATTGGATGGTATCTAAATATATCCAGAATGATTCATTCTATGAGGAAATCAACAAGAATATTTTTCCTTCTCCAAAGTATTTGCATAGCAGCACAAGAAAGTTATGGTAATCTGTTCAAGTGCACGGTCTCACATTGTTCCAAACATCAAACTAGACATAGTATCCAGTAAGAAGTTACTAGAGTCTTTGTATAAATGGACAGGGTTTCAAGAATTAGCACCATTCCATGCATAGAATCCCCATGCATATGAATACTATAATTAAACTTCCAACTGACTAGTATTATTAAATATATCAGTGAAATGGACAGATAAAATGAAAACTTCAAATTCAGCCTCTGGAGGGGAAGATAAAGGAGCAAGGAAGAGCAATGTACCAGGGTAGGAATTGATAAAATGAAGATCCTGCTATTTCAAACTGGGTTACATACTGTAGTTTCTCCCTTAAAATTTTCCTCCTCTCCTCGTTCATGGCGCTGAGCTAGTTCCAATGTTGGTGGTCAGGAATATTAGGATTATGCTAGATGATATGTTTTCTCTTCCCACCATTGATAGCAGCAAGTGTGAGAACATGTGACCTTCACTTATTGAACATTTAGCGGTTCCTGTCCCTGGATATTGCACAGTTATTAGGTTAGTTCCTGGTGGGGTCTCCCTACTGCAACTGTCTATATGTCTTTGTTGCCTCCTGCTCCTAACCTTGATCTAGAAATTTGCAGTACTCCTTGTTCTGGATTTCCTTCATTTTCACCATGTTTCTTCTCATCACAGGCCTTTACAGGTCCTATTACCACCAGAACCCAATCTGAGTTTATGGTACAAGTGCAGGGGTGTCAAACTCAAGGCCTGCGAGCCAGATTTGCCCCCCGGGCTGCCCTGGAAACAGCGAAAGGCCCAGCCCATGATGTCTCACCAGTGAAAATGGAGCTTGGGAGGGCTGCGTGCGGCCCTCAGCTCTGTTTTCGCTGGCAGAGGGTTGCAGGAGGCCCTCACAACCAAGAACGGGAGCCTGTTTTTGCTGGCAGAGCACTTGGGCCACCAGAGGCAACCCCGACATGAGTAACAATGAGCTGGCCTTGTTCACCCCGCCCCCCTGTGGTCAAACACAACTCTGATGCGGCCCTCAATGAAATAAAGTTTGACACCCCTCTACTAGTGTAAGACCCCTGGTTAGTCATTTCCTACTACCCATCCTAGAAGCTGTTGTCTTGGCACAATCCTATTATGTAACACAATCAATAGGATAACAGCTTCAAAACATTTATTTGTGGCATATACATAGCACTTTTGGAGCTAAAGCATGACTTCTAATAGCCATTGTATCATAAAAAAATTCTAGGATTGTCTGCATATGGCCAAATTATTCAGACCTTTCTGAAAATCTATCAAATGGCATTGTTGGACTGCTCATTCCAGAAAGTTCTCTGCAAATGGGCTCCAACATCCATTATTTTTAAAGGCATTCACTTTCAAATCACTTTCTTTACCCAGTTTGATAAAGTAGGACTGTTTGAGTTTGAATATATATCAGAGGTCACAATTTTCTTCTAATGGCCAAAACATAACTTCTTCCTCTCATATATGGCATGGAGTCTTCCATCAGGTTTCCAACAAGCCTTATAGTTTCCTGATACATAATGGGTGAAAAACAAATGCAAATATCACATTCAGAAATATTGCAACAAGGCTATAAAGAGATGGGAGAGGGTACAGTTCTTTTTGCTTAAGGTACATCATTTAGGAATGATTAAAGGAATCATTCTTGCTGTTTAATATTTAAATGTGCAAAAAAATGAGTGGTGGTACATTACACCCATTTTTCTCTTATAAAGATATTAGCGTTTTTGCTGAACATGATAGGTGTGAATAGAAAGTAGATTGAGATATACTGGTAGATCTTTGGTTAAACTGCCATTGATTGGTAAGGGTTTCTGGTTTCCAATTGCTTAATAACTTCCTCTGCCCTCTACCATAACAGGTTCCTGAGAAAGAATACTTGGAGAAGAAAAAAATGTGGACTAAATATGTGCTCAGAAGCACAATATTATAATATATTTAGTTTAAATCCTCCAGCAATGCTGGATCTCAAGATTTCTCTAAAACAAATCCCAAAAGCTCGAGGTTTGTTCATTTTAAAGTATGTTACAGTTAAAACTGACATGCATTTGTTTAAGTGTTTAGCCCTTAAACAAATGCATGTCAGATATACAAGAAATTTATAATATACATACATCATTTAATAAACATTTATTATTCTCCTAAGCAAAAAAGAATGCTTTAAGAAAATTATTCTGTTTCATTTTGATTAGATAGGTTTATTTTTTGGAATGTGGATTCTTTTAATTTAGATTCATAGGTCAGGCTTTCTTCTTCCTTAACTGTATGAATTTTTAAGAATATTAAGGAAAAAAGAAGAATATGAATCATCAGGAAGAAATAATTGAATCACTCTACCAGTTTCTCACTTCTTTAACTGAAGTTACAATTGAAATTTAAATTCACTGTAATATCCGTTCTAATTTTAAATGCACTTTATACATAAACAATGGAGATAATGATCTTTATCAATTATTCCAAATTAAATTAGGGCATCAATATTTGCTGAGAATACATGTAAACATTTCAATAGTTTGCAAAGTGGTTGCAAAAACTTTTAAATGCAATTATTTGCTGCTCTTGGTTGACACCGAGCTATTACTTTTCAAATTTTTAAAATAGTATATTCTTAATCTCATGCCCCTACTAGACATCGAAAATCTTTACCTCTTTCTTTTTTGTATTAATGGTATGTTATGTAAAAAAAAACCTGCTGGGTACAAGAATCTATCTGCCCAGACTGTGTTGGGGTTGTTGTTTTTTTGCATTGAAATACGGATCCATTATTTATTACAATCTGGGAATTTAATAAAAATGAATCTACAGCAAGAACAAGGTGCAAAGGTGGAATATTTGACACTTTCTGTTAAACAGATAAAAACAGAAGGCAACAACTATTATTATTAGAATAAAAATAAATCAAGAAGAAAAAAGATTACAGAGAAATGCAATAATAATAATAATAAACTGATTTGTGCACCAGTTTTGCTAACCCATAGTAATAAATATGTATCACTACACTACATGAGAACAAATTAATTCCCTTTAATGTCCACTATTTAGCAGCTGTTGAATGTTCAGGGATGCAAAAGGCACACCTTTATCCTTCTATTATGTACAAAAGTGTTTGCTTAACGCCCAAAATAATCTGCATAGTAATAACTGTTTTTCTTCTATTATTTACAGAAGGAAGGAAGGAAGGAAGGAAGGAAGGAAGGAAGGAAGGAAGGAAGGAAGGAAGGAAGGAAGGACGGACAGACTTAGTGCAATAAAAAATTAAAAATGGTAGATTGTGAGTTAGTTTCAGGGCTTCTAGCATACTTCTACATTTTGTTGAACTGGTCAGCACTACATTTTAGGTCTCCAGCCATTAATAAATTGCAATATTTTTTTAACTTGCAGTTTGCTGAGTTTAAAATCCTCAGAAAGGATCTCTTCATTGAGCTGGACAAGCAAGTTGCCATCAATTTTTTCAGTAACAAAAAGTGTTATGACATCCTCCGACAAGCCTATAAATCGTAGAGACTTAGATACTTCCTCAATGGAAAGCCCAGACAGATCTACAGGTGGCTGCCATGGTGAACCGTCACCACAAGATCTCGGCGCTAGCTGAAGATGAAGGGGTGACGAGAAAGAATAAGAAACCGAGAAGAGGTCTTGCATGCTTTTTTTATCCAGATACTGGTCTTCAGAAAGGTCTGGAGAGCTCCTGTGAGGATCTTCCTCAGCACCATCTATTCTGAGAGACCCAGGACAGAAGTCAAGCCCTGGTTTCTCCTCCACCATCTTTGGTGCACGAGGGGGTAAGGCAGGGCAAGAAAGTGACTGCAAGGTGCCACTTATTGCCAAACATTTTTCATCGGTATATTCAAGTGAGTAACTTGCTGACTTTGGGCAACTGGGCATGGTGCATTCTGCCTCAATTGTAGCTGGTGGTACATCTCCTGCAGAGACTTCATTTCTGTCAAAATCGAATGTAAAAGGTGCTGGACAGCTTCTCTTTGGTGTGTTGGGAGTCTTCTGCCTTGGATAGCTGTAACTTCTGCTTGGATCCAACAGAAACTCACTCCTAGAAAGGCCTTCAGCAGCTCCAGAAAAATGATTTGGCCATGAGAGTCTGGAGAACAAACCATCAGCAGAAGGGCTTCCCAAAGGCAATTCGTTGTCAAGCTCTTGCAGGTCACTTTTCACTATACCACATGGATAACAAGTTACGGGAGTAATCTCGGAAGAGTTTTCAGCATCTTCTTTAGTGGTGCTGCTTTGAAATAATTAAAAAGAAGAGACAGAATTAGTATATAGCTTTTGTAGTTAGTAGTTGTCACTTTTACAATTCTGTTATTTTATATACAAAATAGCACAGGACTAATGGAAAACAGTGCTTCCATTATATAGACATTTTCCCAGACGTGACAAATTTAACAAGTTTTCCCAGCAAAGTCGCCAACTTTTCTGGCAAGTATTTCCCTTTAATTAGTAAGGTTGAATACAGTGGGCAAATATTTATATCAAATATGCAATCCATTTTATAGAAAATGTAATCGTCATCCATACTCAAATCCACTAGAAGTGCATAGTTTTTGCAATCTACTAACTATACCCTCTGGAGTTATAATTGCATCTATTTCTATGTAAGTGAAAATCTATATTTGCATAGATAGCTTACATTACAGTTCCACATGCCAATAAAACTGTTAAGGTCCATGGCACTACGTATTATGATTATGGTTTTTTGCACAGTCAGACAGATGTTCAGACTAGATTTGGCATTATTATG
Organism: Thamnophis sirtalis; assembly: GCF_051295495.1. Taxonomy (NCBI): domain Eukaryota; kingdom Metazoa; phylum Chordata; class Lepidosauria; order Squamata; family Natricidae; genus Thamnophis; species Thamnophis sirtalis. The sequence continues at coordinate 145,089,373 of NW_028261382.1, read as the reverse complement.
TGGTTAATCTTTGGTGAGATTCACAGCCTTTGGGGCTGGTTGGTAGCTCAACAGCTCGAGTCCTAACCAAGAGCCTAGGAACTGTTAAGGTAACATCGGAGGATAGAAGCTGTTCCAAGTAGGGTGATTTTTTGTAGAATCAGAAATAGCGAGGTAGCCCTTTAGGTATTGCTCCAAGGGCTCCAATTACAATCGGGACAACACACGATTTCTTTTTCCACAGTCGCTCAACTTCAATTTGCAAGTCCCTGTACTTTGTGATTTTTTTCTTGCTGTTTATCTTCAATTCATGCATCTCCAGGTATTGCAATGTCAATGAACCATACTTTGGGGCTTCCTGGGCGGGACCTTGCTGATGGTAGCAGCTTAATAGAGCTGCTCCTGAGTTCCTGGTCGCGTTATCTGTCTAGACATCTGACAGGTACCTTATCCTTCAGGCAGAAGGGAAGGAGAGAGATCCAGCTGGCAAAGTGCCTTTTTGATCTTTGCAGCTTTTGTCTGCGAAGAGAGGGGGGGCCAGCCGAGGCAGAATCATCTCTGCGCCGGAATCTACAGCTGTTTTTTTACAGCCCAAAGTAAGATCCTCCCACTTAGAACAACATTTGAACTATCTGATTTTAACACAAGCAGAGCCCGTATCTGAGAACTTCATTTGCTTATTTAAATCCTAGCTTCATTTTTTACAAGATCTTCCTTCGTTAATTTGGCTATTTAAAAAAGCCTTTAAAATGGCGACTGTGAATTTCTCCGTAACAACGCTCACCTTCTTAATCTTCGTGCAAAGAACAGCTATAAAACTTCAAAGGAAGGGAGTGATTCATTACTCTGCCTTATAGCCGGCCAGCAGATTTTTATTAATTAGTATCACTTCTACAAGATTCTACAAGACTTTTTTTAAATCAACTTTACTAATATATATTTCTAATACAGAGAAGTCTAAAATGGTGTTGAATATGCTGAGCTGTTTTGTTACAATGCTTTTTTTCTGAAACCTTCTGAAAAGTCCTACGAAGCTAATAAAGGGGTGATTTAATAGCGGGCCAGTAGAGTTTGATTAATTGCTTGAAGATAAGACTTGGAATGGCCTCAAAACTTAATCCTGGTTTGAAACCCCTTTCTAGAAGTACATCCCCAATATCTGGCACAAAGTCGCAGCCTCCACCCTCTATGCCCCCTACTGGAGATTTGCTAACGAAAGAACTTTTTTTGGAAACTTTTAGAGATTTTAAAAAGGAGATAAAAGAGGAGATAAAAGAACTTAAGGCGGACTTGTATAATAAGATTGATACTAGGATTGCTAAAATGAAAGATGATATGCTGGGACTTGTAACTGTACTGACAGAACATGTTTCTGGAATTGAAGATAGTCTAGAGGATCTTAACGAAGCTAATGCTAATTTGACATCCAAAACTGAGGTGGTGCAACAAAAAGTTGAAAACACTGAAAAACAAATTATTATGATACAGTACAGGCAGATGGAGCTGGCATTAAGAGTAAGGGGGTTGCGTGAGGATAAACAGGAGAACTTGAAACAGATTCTTTCAGAAGCTTTTGATTGTCTGGTGGGAAGACTGGGATCCAACTTTGACTGGCAGATCGATAAAGCTTATCGCGTCAATTCTTGGGTGGCAAAACAGAAGCAACTTCTCCGAGACGTAGTTATATATTTCACTACAAGAGAGCTCAGAAACATGATATTACAAGAGTCCTATAACACTAAGCTCCAAATTGGGGGCCAGGATTTGACTGTTTTGAAAGAAATACCACCTCAAATGCTAAGAGCCAGGAGAGACTATGCTTTTTTAATGGATGAACTCAGAAACCGTCAGATACAGTACAGATGGGACGCACCATTTGGTATTATATTTACATTTGACAGGCAAAGATATCGTCTCAACTCCGTATGGAAAGCTCGAGATTTTTATCACAATATTTTGAAGGCAGGACACCCTGCACCATCTGGATCCGGAGAAAGACCACAAGAAGGACAAGACAGACAGCAAACCACACAACTACCAGACAAGATGTACCATACCAAGTCATATTTTAAGAAATGCTTTACTGCGGGTCTGGAAAAAATACCAATATAAATTAAATGACAAGATACCCACGTGGGCAATTCCTAGACACGCAATTGAAAATATGAATATAGCACAAAAACAGGATAGAATTACCTACAGACAGCTTCTCATTTTGGAAAGTGGGGGGGTACTACAACTAAAATCTTTAGAGGTATTAAAAGAGGAGAAGGTAGTTCAAACATGGTTCCAGTATGGGCAATTACAGGCCAGGTGGAAAATAGATCAAAAAATTGGTTTTATCCATGTTGAGGATAATCTGTATAAACAAATAAGAAATCAAAGCTTAATGCATATAAAGAGGATATATAATGTATTAATACAGATGGATTCGGAAACAGAATTAGTTAAAGATTGCATGATAAAGTGGGCTCAAAATATTGAAGAACCAATAATGTTGGATACATGGGAAAGAATCTGGGTAAGAAATGTGAAATTTACACAAGCTGAAAACTTGAGAGAAAATTTATATAAGATGTTCTATAGATGGCATTTAGATCCTAAAAAGCTGGCTTCTATGTATCCGAATTTACAGCCTAAATGTTGGAGATGTGGTTCTCTCGATGCTACATATTTTCATATATGGTGAACCTGCAAAAAGGTTAAGGCATTTTGGATAAAAATATGGTGGATTATGCAAAATATCTTTAAAAGAAGGATAAAGTTTACTCCTCAGTTATTTTTACTAGGTGTAAGTACTGACTTTACAGTGGTAGAGACTAACTTGATTCTGCACTTAATAACGGCAGCAAGACTGTTGGTGGCGCAATACTGGAAGAAGGAAGACTTGCCTACAACTCAAGAATGGACATTGAAAGTTACAAACTTTACCGAGATGGCTAAAATATCGGCATATCTTAAAGATCATTCAAATGAAAGATTTAAACGAGACAGAGAAAAATGGATTGACTATATACAAAACAAATATGGGACTAAAATTCCAGATAGCCTATGTTTAAGATCAGGAATGATTTAAACTGTTCAAAGTTAGCGTAGTAAGAAGAAGCTAAGATCAATGCAGAGATGTTATTAATCCTTTTTTTATTTGAGATTTGAGATTTGAGATTTTATTAACATTTATAGGCCGCCCTTTTCACTGAGGGGACTCAGGGCGGCTTACATAAAATAGGGAGGGGGGTGTACAAAACAATAAACATAAAACAATACATGAGAGTAAAATAGTACACAACATTCATTCATCATCCGGGTGGGGACAGATTGTGGTCTTTATCCCCAGGCCTGACGGGATAGCCAGGTCTTAAGGGCTGTGCGGAAGGTCTGGACGGTGGTGAGGGTACGAATCTCCACGGGGAGATCGTTCCAAAGGGTCGGAGCTACTACTGAAAAGGCTCTCCTCCGTGTGGTTGCCAGTCGACACTGACTGGCAGATGGAACTCGGAGGAGGCCTAATCTATGCGATCTTATTGGTCGCAAGGAGGTAATTGGCAGGAGGCGGTCTCTCAAGTACGCAGATTTCTTTTTTTCTCAATATATTTTAGACTGTTTGTTAAAAATCTATACCGTGTACGGGCTCTGGGAAGTCGGGGGGGAGGGAGGTGGGGTGTTGGGGGAGGGTGGGGGGAGGGAGGTTAGATACGAGGTTAGATACGATGTGTTAGATTCTAATGTAATGCAACCTCACATGTATACTGTTTTTCTTTAATTCCTCTGTAAAAATAGGATAAGTTGAACCATACTTTTTTCTTTTCAACTATTGCTTTGTCAGGTGTGTTGTGGGTCAAGTGCCTGTCAGTCTGAATTCTGAAGTCTCACAAGATCTTGACTTTCTCATTCTCTAAAACCTTCTGAACCTAATGTTCCCAGTGGTTTTTGCTGTACTCAAATCCAAACTTTTGGCACAATTTCCAGTGAATGATCTTAGCAATGCGGTCATGGTGTGGTTGGTAGGTAGTTAGTGTGGCATTATTATTATTATTATTATTATTATTATTATTATTATTATTATGTTAATCTTTGGTGAGATTCAAAGCCTTTGGGGCTGGTTGGTAGCTCAACAGCTCGAGTCTTAACCAAGGACCTAGGAACGGTTAAGCAGGGATGTGCAGTCAGGGGAGGCAGGGCCACACTACTGTCATCATGAAAAGAAAAGAAAAATGTAAAAGGAAAAAGGCTGAGGTAGTTGCTGCCAGAGTCACAGTGGATGACTCTGCTTAGTGCTTAACTGTTTAAAAAAGCTTCTAAAAAAAGTGCCCTCTACAGGAGGAGGCAGGAGAACCACGTGCCTCATTTAGTCTATCTTTATGATCACTCGAGCAGAGTTAAGCAAAGGTTAAAAGCCGAAAAATTCCTTATGTAGATGAGGAGCGTGGTTCTCTCGCCTCCTCCTGTAGAGGGCACTTTTTTAGAGGCTTTTTTAAACAGTTAAGCAGAGTCATCCATTGGGGACTCTGGCAGCAGCTAATCCAGCCTGACCTCAGCAGCTCTTGCCTTTTTCCTTTTACATTTTTACATTTTCATCATGGCAGGCAAGAGCAGAGTTGAAATTCTCTGTGATTGTGAAACAGCTAGAAAAGGTATGTGGGTCGGAGGGAGGGGGAGGAGTTCAAAATTAATGTAATTTATAAGTAATTTTTTTATTGTAAGTAATTTGTGTGTGTGTGTGTGTGTGTGCGTGCGTGTGTTTGTTTCTTCACTTCACTTAAACAAACTCTCTCAATTTGAGAGAGAGTTTGTTTGAGAAGAGAGGGAAGGAGGAGAGGCAGGGAGGGCAGCTTGTTTGAGAAGGGAGGGGCAGCCTTGTTTGAGATGAGAGGAGCAGCCCGCCAGCAGAAGCGGGTCTTTTACCCGCCTCTGCTGGCGGGCTGGCACCTTCTTTCTTTTGCCTGCTGTGCCCCCCTTCCCTTTCTCCTATCCCCCCACCAGGAGCCCTGTCCTGCTCCCCTCCCCCTTTCCTCCTCCTCTCCCCTTTCTTCGCCGGCTGCAACTGAGCGAGGAGGCACCGCAGGGCCAGGCCCCTCACACCCGCATCCAGCCCACTGGAGCTCGCCGCGCCGGGGGAGGAATGAGACCCCGTTGTCCCACGGAGCCTGCTGCCGCTTGAGCGGGGAGGCGGAGGAGAAGAGCGGTGAGGCCTTGTGCTGGTTGGCCAGGCGGCCGGCCAGGAGGGGAGTAGGTCGGGTGGGTGGTGGATGGGCTGGCTGGCTGGGGGGATCATGGCTGCTCAGGTGGCCCCTGCTGCCGCCAGCAGCTTGGGTGTCCTGGTTCCGTCTGAGCTGAAGAAAGCGGGATTGTTCGTCGGAGGAGGCGGGGGGTGAGGCGGCAGAGCACGGCAGCGGCGAGAAGCAGTCAGAAAGTGAAGGTCCGAACACCCCGGCGCTGTGTCCATAGGGCGGCTTTTGCCCGCTTGCCTCACCAGTCATAAACCTCACCGCACATCACTGCGGTTAAGGTAACGTCGGAGGATATAAGTTGTTCCAAGTAGGGTAGTTTTTTGTAGAATCAGAATGTTCAAGTCAGGTAAATTTAGAATTTTCAAATAGCGAGGTAGCCCTTTAGGTATTGCTCCAAGGGCTCCAATTACAATCGGGACAACACACGATTTCTTTTTCCACAGTCGCTCAACTTCAATTTGCAAGATTTTTTTCTTTCTGTTTATCTTCAATTCATGCATCACCACGTATTGCAATGTCAACGAACCATACTTTTTTCTTTTCAACTATTGTTATGTCAGGTGTGTTGTAGGCCAAGTGCCTGTCAGTCTGAATTCTGAAGTCCCACTCTTATTTTTTATTATTATTACATACTTTATTGATTAAACATGAAACTCAGCTAACTGAATATTCAAAAATGCATTACAAATATCAGTGACTGGTGCTAATGGTTGATACGGTTTGCTTCCAGTGTACTAGGTATCAACCAAGGACCTTCTTAAAATATAAGATGTTCCGAGTAGCGCAGTTTTTTGTAGTTCCGCTGGTGTTATTGCAGGAAGCTGCAATTTGTTGATGTATTTTGTAAAATTCTTGGACATGGTGCCGTGCTCTGATGACAATGGGTATCACTGTTACATGCTTCCTCCATAGCCATGTAGTTTTGATGGCCAGGTCGCGATATTTCATTATTTTTTCTAGTTCTTTTTCTTCAACTCTGGCATCTCAGGAACAGCAATATCAATCAACTGTATACTTCGGCCCTCTACAACCATGATATCTGGAGTGTTGTGCTCAAAATGATGATCTTTTTGTATTCGAAAATCCCACAAGATCTTCACCTTCTTATTTTCGATAACTTTTTCCACTTTATGTTCCCATAACTTTCTGGATACAGGTAAATCATATTTTTTACATAATGACCAGTGGATTAATTTAGCAACTTGGTCCTGTCTAGCTTTGTAATCAGTTTGTGCGATTTTGCTGCATTCACATATTATTATTATTATTATTGTTATTATTATTATACAATTGTATCACAGCGGCCAGTTGCGATTTTGCTGCATTCACATATTATTATTATTATTATTATTATTATTATTATTATTATTATTATTATTATTATTTATTTATTTTATACATCTCACCATGGGGCTACTTTAGGTGGCTCACAAAAATAAAAAATGAAGAAATAAAAAGTAAATTTAAACAAAGCAAAAGCAAATAATAACAATAAAATAAACAAGGAAAAAGATTAAAAATTAGCCTCTCTTTACCGGGGGAAATAGAGCAATCAATTACATTTTTTGAACTTCAGGAATGAAAACCAGAATCTAATTATTTTAAAAGGAGTATATTTAAAAATCTCCAACATTTAACATAATAGATATAAGGATCTAAAGTAGCCTTTCCAATCACATCCAGAAAGACAATCTAGACTGAACAATATTGGTCCATAATAGTGAACCTATGGCATGTGTGCTGGAAGTGGCACGCAGAGCTGTCGCCCGTTGCTCTTCCGGGTTCCGACGTGCCAGTTGGTTTTCACGTGTGGGAGGGCTGGAAACCAGAAAACCAGGTGGTGGGTGCACATGCAGCCCCATGCAGCTGTTCTTCCAGTTTCCGGCACATGCGCATGCACGTGCACTCTCCTGTTTCAGCACTCGGTGCTGAAAAGGTTCGCCAACACTGATATAGGTAGTCCATGGTTAAAAATATATTGTTCAAAAACTGTTCAAAATTACAATGATGCTGTACAAGAGAATTAGAACCAGTCCTTGAAGTTGCAGCCAATCGCAACAGCCCTGTAACCACATAATCACAATTTGGGCTATTGGCACCAACTTGTAATTATGACAGTTATAGCAGTGTTTTTCAACCTTGGCGACTTTAAGTCCTGTGGACTTCAACTCCCAGAATTCCCCAGCCAGCTGTGCTGGCTGGGGGATTCTGGGAGTTGAAGTCCACAGGGCTTAAAGTTGCCAAGGTTGAAAAACACTGAGTTATAGCATCCTGTAGTCACATGATCACCATTAGCAACTTTCACTGCTGGTTTCGGATAAGCAAAGTCAATGTGGAAGCCAGCTGGAGGTCATAAATGGAAATCACATAGTATAGTATAATCTTTATTGTCATTGTACTTAAATACAACAAAATTGGTTTTAACCTCAATGGTGCAAAATTATAGCAGAAACGAAAAAAAGAAAGAAAAAGAAAAAAAACTACCATGTGAATGGAGCTATTGTGGTTGTATTTAAAAGTCTTGACAGCCCAAGGATAGAAACTTTAAACCTCTTTGTTCAGCTGGCTATACTTTGATGTCTTCTGCCCGATGGTAGAAGTGCGAAGAAACACTGACCAGGGTGTGAATCATCTCTGAGTATCTTCCTTACTCTGCTAAAGCAGCGAGATCTGGCGATGTCATCCAGTGGTGTCAGAGGGCAACCAATGGTTTCTTGTGCCGAATTGATCACTCTCTGTAGGGCCTTCCTGTCCACAGCAGTTAAGCCAGCATACCATACTGTAATGCAGTATGTGAGGACACTTTCTATGGTGGACCAATAGAAAGAAGTCATCAGCCATTGTTCCATCTGATTTTTTTCGCAGGACTCTAAGGAAATGACGTCTCTGTTGGGCCTTTCCAATCACCAGAGACGTGTTGTTTTTCCAGGTGAGCTCTTGACTAATAAGCACTCGCAAGAATTTAAAAGAGGAAACCCTCTCCACACATAACATTACACTTAGCAATCACTTGGGACTCACTTAACAGATGCAGTTACAACTGTTGGAACTGCCATTATACGTCAGCCGAATCACATGCTGTCATGCTTTACAACTGTATTGTTTATAGAGTTCTGGAACTAGCTACCGTTATTAACCGAGGACTACCAGTATGTGGCTTGTAGTCCAAAATGTTTGGAAGATTTTAGTTTGGCGATGACTGTTGAGAGTAGACTACAGCAAAAAAGATCATAAAAATCAGGTTGATCATGTGTCTGACCCATTTTAGGGTTGTTATATGACATATGACCATAATGACGAGAGAGTCCATTACAGTTCTATGTCAAGAATTATTTGTAGATAGCTCTAGTGGAAAAAGGATTTTGACTTACACTGTCAAACTATGCAATTCAATCTTGTTTGTTCTGAGTAGAGGTAGCTCTCCAAGATCTTAATTAGAAGTCTTTTCTCCATGCTGCTGCCTGTGATTCTCATCAGTGCCAATACTAAGAATGGAGTTCACAAAATATATGGTTTCCATCACTATGCTCTTGCATTTTTCTTGATATTTATTGCCATAAAATACCCACTAATATGTGAACTAATCAGTACAAATCTCAAATTTGTCCTTCGTTTAATACGATCGTACTTTAATGAATCAAAACAAGTTGAACAGTTCTGTTACACAAGCACTGATGTCTGGCTCCTCATTGCTTAGTTGTCATCATTACAAAAAAATTCATCTTTGGTATTTTGACTGTTGATCTTGCTGCCTTATTATAAATCACCCAAAGATCTAGAAATAGCTTCCAATCTATTTTCTGGCTGCTACAAGTAAAAATTGGCAATAGTACTCCATCGTTATTTTTTTCTTTAGGATAAAATGAGAAATACAAGCCCAGCACTTGAACCATATACCAATAGTATAAAAATAAGACTTTGAAAAGAAAGCACCCAGTACTTACATATTGTGCAGTCCTGATGAATAGTATGAAAGTGTTGGACTAGGAGAACGAGTTTGCTGCCGCACAGGTTTGGTCATCCGTGGAGGAATAGAAGGGCTAGTAGATGTTGGCTTTGAGTTGCGTGGTGGGACAGGAGGAGCATTCAGGAGTCTACATTCCTCTCTGACCTGAAATTATGCACAATTGTGATGTAGCACATCATGCAGGTAATTAATTATCCTGAAAACTAATAATATTAATAGGGATGAAACAAGGATAAATAAATCATTATTTATCTAAGGACCCTTAGAGTTTCTAAAGCAAAAGTGGAATATGAGAACTTGTAGCTCAATTTAAGACACCACATTCATTAATTTATAAAATTAATTTACAGTCCATTTCATATCCAACGACTCTGGGTGGTTTTCAATATGCAAACATTAAAAAAAACATTAAAATCATCCATTGTAAAAAACACAGCAGATAAAAATATCAATAGATAAAATCATGGATACATGAGGTCAGCCACCTCCACTATGTAGCTCTTCCAGTGGGTCCCCAAGCCATCTGGCAGAGCCAGGTCTTTAGGCTCTTATGAAACATCACCTAGGGGGTAAAGGTCATACCAGATCAGTAACCTTTGCAGAAATTGAGAAACTAGGTTGATAACACTGCTAAATTAGGGGAAACTGATCTGAATTCCAGGTTATGGAACAAAGAAGAAAAGAAAATCCTTCATGGCCAACCCTCCCATCAGGCAGAGAGGAAACGGCAGTATCAACAGCAGCCCTCAGCTGTTGATTCTGGCCTTCAAGAGCCAATTCTTCTTTTGGAGGACACAATTGAGTGTTCCTGTACTGCACTTCTTTAATTAGCATGGTCTTTGAATCTATAAGAGGTGGCTCAGTGGTTAAGATGCTGAGCTTGTTGATCAGAAAGGTTGGCAGTTCGGTGGTTCAAATCCCTAGGGCTGCGTAATGGAGTGAGCTCCTGTTACTTGTCCCAGTTCTGCCAACCTAGCAGTTCGAAAGCATGTAAAAATGCAAGTAGTAAAAATAGGGACCACCTTTGGTGGGAAGGTAACAGTGTTCCATGCGCCTTTGGCATTTAGTCATGCTGGCCACATGACCATGGAGACGTCTTCGGACAGCGCTGGCTTTTTGGCTTTGAAATTGAGATAAGCACCGCCCCCTAGAGTCAGGAACCTTTACCTTTTACCTTGAATCTATGATGCAGGGTGTTAATAAATTAATTGTCCACCTAGATTTTGATGGACTGTAATTTGCATCCTCAACAAATCCAAGTTACCCAGATGATGATGTTTGTACTGAAAATGTGAAAGATTTTGTCCTTCTATTCTATTCTATTCTATTCTATTCTTTTTTTAAGCAGATCCAGAATTGTCTTTTAAAAAATGAAGCCTTTACATTTTACTTATGTATCACCAGCAGAGGGCAGATGGTAGCTGCTGAAAGAGGACTGGTTAAAAATGCTAGTACAAATGCTATTATCATTAGCATGTTGCTTAAATTAACGAACTATTTACAACTCTTGAGGGAGAGATTTGAACAAAATACAACCTGCTCTCCCCTCTTTAAAATTAATTGTGAAATTTTACCTTCGAAGACATTTCAAGGTTTTCTCTCATAAGAAAAGGAAGTACCGTAATTCAGAAAGTGTTTAGAAGCATACAGTAATTGATTTAGGTCCTTCAGATGGAAAAATGAAATATCTAGATACATTTCAGATGGATCTCAGGCCTGATTCTAGAACAGAAACTTCCTGGCTGATGAAACAGATGAAATCCAGTTTAGACAGCTGCAACCCCTGCTCTACATAGGACTATCTTTAAAAGAATGCTAAAGCTGCAATTGACCCACAGAATAATGGTTAGACTATTACGGTTTGACATATTACACTGAAGTTTTGACACCTGCCATTGGCTCCACTCCTGCTTCTAGGACCTAATTTAAAATCCCAGTGTTATTTTTTAAAGTCAAAATTATACTAAAACCTAGTATTATAAATATGCCTTCATCCCTGTGGATCTACCTAAAACTTACATTCTTTTTCAGAAATCATATTCTGAGGGCCGCTGGACAATTATATGCAGAGGAAATTTGTGCTGAAACTTATTTCTACTTCGCTGCACAAATCACCACAAAGTAGGCTCAAATAGCAGCTCTTAGCCATGTTTGGTCGAGTTCATTTGTCTTCTGCCAGCGTCTCTTGATCCGCTTCTTCTCTCTCCGTTCCTCCATAAACCATGGGGAATGACAAGATTGACGGATTAAGAGAGGCCAACTGGGCGCAATCCTATCCAGATTAATTCACCCCCTTATGAAAAATAAGTGTTCCATATATATGGTAGGAACTTCACCCTTCTTGGGAATTAAGCAAAACGCTAGGAACTTACTGCTTCTGATTTAGGAGGCACAGGTGGTGGAGGTAGGGAAACATCTGAGGATTTTGCTGTTGCTACTAAAGATCCTGGTGCTGGCAGAGAAGTTGTACCACCCCTGGACCGGAAAGAACTCCTGTAGTTGTCACATTTGTTCTTTTCGCTCTGTGAGCGAGTAAGAGGCTGATCATTCACTTTCCCACCCCCTTTGTCCAACCATAGTTCTTCATATGGAAGTTCCAGTTTAGGAGGTAAACAGACTGTTTCTTCACTAATTTCAGGAAAAAGGTAGTTACAGCTCCCATCCCTAGAATCTTGCAAAGCATCATGAGAAGATAAAGCCCACTCGTTACACAAGTCTCTGCAATCATGAAGGTTCACCTCGCTATTTCCATGGAGGTTGTTTCCATAGACACATACAGAGAGACGGTGGAAAGACTGGGTCAACTCATCCCGAGCATAACTGAGAGAGTTTGGCACATGGTTGTGGCTGGTGGGTCGACTTTTTTGTGGGCTTTTGCAGTCTTCATTCCAGTCCGCTTTTACATCTCTCACAGCACGAGAATATTCATCAATATCGAACTGCTCTTGGCAGAGGCTGAACCAGTGCTTCACAAAGGCTTCATGCCACGCTTCTCCTTTCACAAGACTTTCTGGAAGGGTAAACTTTGGAAGAGCTAAATGCAAAGGAAAGTGCATTGGAATAATTTTATTACTATGTAGTGCGCAGCAAACCACAACTGTCTTGGTTTGAATATTAACAAACTTGTAACGGTGTCCTTCACGGACAAAATGCAAGTCATAAGGATTCCGTGGGGGAGGGCTTGGCACATTCACATTCACTGGGAGCCGTGTCTTTTCCACGATGTTTCGAATGGTATGCTCCCCTTCTTGCATTTGTAGCTCCAAGGGACTACGTGTGCTAAATCTCCCTTTACACTGGAAAGGCAGGCTAATACTCTCATTGGTCCGATGGTTCATGCAAATCAAGCAAGGCATTTTGCCTTTGCCCAATTTGCTAATGGAATTGAGTTTTCCAATTTTCTTGAAGATGGTATTGAGCCGTGACTTTTCCTTTGAAGATTTTGCATATAGGATTTCTGCTTGTCCCATTAATGTGAGCTCATCGCCTGTGCAAAGGGTAATATTATAAACTTCTGTGTCTTCATTGCATTCACCTGAAGCCACCTAGAAAATACAACATTCAAAATTAAAATAGCATATCAAGCTCTAAACATAGGGGATGAACCCAACAAATATGAACATCAGAATTGTCCAACTTCTTCTGCCTGGCATTCTATGTTAGACTATAACACCTATACATTCAGTGCATGAATAAATATCAAATGAGAAAGACTGCTCTAAAATATCCACATGACTGATCACACTACCTTCTTTTGTTAAAGAGTTTATAAAGAGTAACATAATATTAAGAATTTATCAGACAAAAATAAGTTATCTCTCTCTGTCACAATGTTTAAATTATATAGGAACCTACAACCTTATACAATTAGGCTTGCTCATGAGCACTTAGGTATTGTTATATATACTTTGCTATTCTACTATAGTTTAATGCTATATTTGACTACCTGTAATTTGTAGCAGTATAGTTATTCCTTCCCTCCTTTCACTCTCTCTTCTATATTCAAAAATAAAAGAAAGCATGAATGTGAATATCTAGAAATTTGAAATCTCTCTCTCTCTCTCTCTCTCTCTCTCTCTCTCTCTCTCTCTGAAGTATGAATTTTACGTGATCAAAAGTAAATAATGCCTAGTACTCAAATTAGATTGCCTAATCTATATTATCACAATTCATACTTGCAACTAAGAATAAAAATTAAGATTTTTCTTTTTGATCTGCAATGTTAATAAAAAAAGTTAGCAAATGCTTAAATTTAATCTGTGAAGTAAGGACATGCCATAATTCTGCAGATACATGTACCAGCTTTTAAAAACAGATATTTTACCACATATACATTTCTGTAACTGAGTTATGTATAACCTAAGATTCCAAACTAAAGATCAGCCTGAGAAAGAACAACCTCTTCCAGTCACACTGGAAATTGCACAAAGGGAATGCAAAAGTGGAACAAATCTAACAGGCATGCCCAGGCACCTTCAATATTCACATATACACCATATGTAATGGCAATTCCTTTGACAAAATCTAAGAAGGTCTACAGCCTTTTGATTATGACTTTAGGACACTGAAAGCAGCATTATATATCCCTTGTCTTTTGAAAAATAATTTCTGAATCTTAACATTCACTGGATGTGTGTGTGTGTGTGTGTGTGTGTTTGTGTGGCATGAAAGACATAGAATGCAGTAGTAAAGTTGTACAGAAAGAACACAATAGTGTGATACTCATACGTGGAGATGTATGGTCAATTTTGTAAGGTATAAGAAATTCATGAAGGTGCGAACCCTATTCAAAATTTTCCAGTATCAGCAGGTAGAATTAAAACTGACCTATATAGCGACTTAGTAGACAAAATAAAGAAACATATAATGGAATTCTATTCATAAATTTATTCGGAAGAAAGACCCACTGGGATTTTATACCAGACAAATGTTTTAACACCAGAAGTGGGTTGCTGCCGATTTGGCCCGGTTTGGTCAAACCGTTAGTGGAATTCCGGCCTGGATCACAGAACCGGCAGCGACCCAGGCCTGCCACACCCCTGAAGTGGTTTTCCCGCTGCCGCTAGGCCATCGCCCATTTTGGTGACTGTGCATACACAGTTCATTGTAAATGGTTCTGAGCATGCGCACAGAACAATTTACATTGAAGAGCACACGTGTACACAGAACACATCTGGCATGCGTGCGCATGTTGCGCATGGGTTGCAATCCAGCAGTAATGCCAGCAGCAACTCACCCCTGTTTAACACTGTTACCTTAATTTATTATTTTATTTTTTTGTATAAAAATATGAAATCACAAAAAGTAATCAGTAATATGTTTAGCAAAGGATCCACCATAATATGAATGTTGGAAAGGAAATAATGTTTCAAACCAAACTCTTTGTTATGCAGAGCTTATCAAGCTAATGCCACAGTTGCAGAATTTCCTGAGAGGAAGTTATTCCAGTGGTGTGATATCTCAATACAGCTAATCCAGGAAACAATAAAAATCTAATTGAACATGACTGTTGTTCAAAATTCAGACCCAAAGGCAAAACATTATAATTCATCATGAATATTAACAGCCATCAGATTTCCTATCAATTAAGATCCGAGTCCTCAGCTCTATACTCTTCACTGCCCACATTGAAGATTTTTACTCTGATGTCACTTCTTCAAGAACCTTCTGCATATCATATGGGGCACCCTATGTATATCATCATCACTATCGAAGAGCAAATATGTATATTTTATTTTATAAAACGTTGTTTAATGCTTCCCTGCAAAATGTTACATTATTTTTTTAAAAACCAGTGAAATTATCTATTTGTAATTTTGATGAAAATAAGTGATAAGAACTTTCCTGAAAAGGAGGCAGATCACTTTAATAATTAAAAGCAAACAGCATTTCTTGGTGTGTATGATCCACACAAAACTCTTGCCCCCCAAATAATACTTTTCTTGCAATATTAGACAGCTTCTAAAAATGGTTAGTAAAATAGTTTAATAATGAACTAAGATTGTGGCCCCTTGCTGTTTTGGAAGTTTGTGGCAATAAAATAATAGTTTGGTTAATTGAAGGTATTTGCCTCTAGGGACTTAAAATTTAAGTTAACTATTATATGAGCTTGCATTTGCTTTAACTGGAGCAGAAATTTGTTGAAGAATTATCTTCTGAAGTAGAATATTGAAATATCTTCTTAGGCCCTTTTGGCCACAATGCCATTGTATAACTTGTGTTCTCTTCCTTTCATTAAAAGGAAGCATAATGGATTTTCTCATTAACTCAAATGATGCTATAATATTATTCAAGTACATAATTCCTGCTGTCTAACTTCTAATTTAGACATTTATAGAAAAGCAAGTATGAAAAGACTGTGACTCTCCAGGTATTACTGGACTACACCTAGGAATGTAAAACACTTTGTCTGTGAGTGGATTTGAGAATTAACTCAAAGAAGATCCACAACAAGTCAAACATGAGTCACACATGGATTCAAACTAACATTAATCTTTCAAGAAAACAAATACTGAACAGAGAAGTAGGGGAATTATACTTTCTTTTTGAAATGTACAAGGTAATTTTGAGATATCTTTCATCATCTGTACTTAAAGCAGTGCCAAATTCTTTGTGGAGAGGCCTCTCTCATATTCCAGATCCTATCCCAACTACTTCTGCCCCTTAGAACAGTTTGATAAGTCTGCTTTAAATGTGGTATCTTCTTTCTATGAGTAGTTTTTTTCGCCTATGCTGCTTCATCTGCTTCTTTATCTTTTTTCAAATGCCCTCAACTTCCCACAGGTAAGAAAGATCTCAGTATATTTTATATGGCATCCAAGTATCATCCATGAAATTCATGACACTTGAAACCTTGATTCTCTCATCAGTTGACTTCTTTTTCATGTAGCTAATGTCCTAACATTCTCTATAGGTAATTCTAAATATTATCTTCCTGCAAGGGACTTGCTATCTTGCCAGATCTAATGTTACTTTCATTTATATCCTTTGCTCTTTTGATTCTTAGTCAGTCATATTTAAGCAAACATTTTTAGAATCACTGCATCTGTTCAAAAAGGAGTAATATGCTACCTAAAGAAGGTTAACTCTCTGTTTCTTCTGCTTCCAAAGCCATCAGTGATTCTCAGGATCACTTAGTGTGTTCAGTTGGGCACATTCTTTTGGTGTTACATTGTACTATTTGCCTTTCTTCAGCTATTTCATTTCTTCCTCTTTTAGTTTTTGGTCTGTGTGTACTTAATCTTAATGATATCATGATTTCAGGTCAGAGTTCTTCAGGCATTCTATTTATCAAATTAATCATTTTATTTATTTTGTAAAGATTTTAAAATAATTTTGGAATAAATGATTGAATATTCAAGTTAACAGATTTGCTAGTGTTCCAGAAAGTAGATTGGAATCTACTGTTAGACTATTGGGCTATTTTTAGTACAATGGTGAAGGATTTCAGACTCCCAACTGCTTAATAACAGAAATGATAAAATAGCTCGTTTGCCATCTCAAACTATGCAGCAGAACAAAAGGAAGTCTAGGGAACCAGGGATGAATTTTTATATGCATGAATAATGAGCTCCATTCAATGAAATACTGTATTCAGAACAAATTGTTAGGCTCCTAGGTTTTTCATTCTAAGTGTAATTGTTGTACTGATCCTAGTTGGTGGAACTTTAGAGTCTAGTAAGAAGATAAATAAACCTCACAAGCTTGAAGCAATCTCACAACTGCATCCTGGTCTATATAACTTCCTGGAAAGCATATCCAAATATGAAAAACCCATTATCCCTTAATTAGAAACTCTATTGTTTTTAAGCAGTAGAAACTGAACTGGAGCTTTCAAACAAAGCCTTCTTTTACTAACCAAGTTGGAGAGCATGGAGGTTTCATTTAGTATTGTATGTGTACATTTGCTATCCTCATCTACTGAACCAAAGAAAGGTTTTCTGCAATTCACAGGATACTCAAACCAAGAGAAGGCAGGCAAACATATGGCTATGCTGATATGAAGCTTAATTGATAGGGTCAAAAATGTTCAGAAAGAGTAAAAAAAGTAGTTCATTCAGTGCTGCAGTTCAGCGAAATCATGTTACTTTTATGTTTTAATCTATGCAGTCCATGCCATTCCATTCTTCCTAATTTTTTGTGCCATTATTGTTACACAATTAATATTCAATTTGGAAATATTTGTAGCATTAAGTGATTTACTGATTTTATATTCTGTATTAGCCATTCATGCTTATAGCTGGTTAGTCATTTTTTTAAGCATTATTTGGTATAACAAATTGGTAGAACCAACAAATTGGTAGAAGTATATACCAATTGCATGTATTTAAATAGCATTGAATTCATAGTTGATTTTGTAACTCCAGTTGTATTTATAATCTTAAAGGTATTGTAATTACATTTTAAAATCTATTCTAGTATCTTAAATTGTAGTTTTTCTTATGCTATGTAGATTTTTAGTATTGAATGTAAATTTTATTGGTCAGTGACCTTAATAATGATAGTACTTCAATAAACACGTCTGGTATATCTCAGTTGCTACAATTTAAAACAAACCTCAAACAACTGAAGCAAGATATGAAAGCTGAATTTTCTTATTTTATATTCAAAACCATATGTAGAAAACTGAAGAATAGGATCTTTGAGGAATAGGTATTAATCAATTCTATACTATAATCAATAATCTATAATCATTTTTTACTTATTTAGAATCTATTACTTTTGAAGTCCATCTTCAGTGGCTGTTGATACAGTGAATAGAACTTTTATAACATAAGAAAGTTGCTAAGTCTTTTATAAAATCAGCAGTTATATTAGTTGTTAAAATAAATTAATAAAATGTTTTATGTTTCTAAAATTTCCATTACACTTGGGAATTATATTTCTCTCTTTCTCTCAAGGGGAATCACTGAAGTCTATTAAATGTACTATAAGACTTGTAGTAGAAAGGGGCGCACCCATGAATTTCTGAGTAGTTGTCTTATTTCAAATTATTTGATTTTTGCACAGGAGCATTTTTTGTTTCTATATACTGTACATCATTTTATTTTTCTCTGAATTGCTATAGATTGACCGTTGTCTTACCTGAACGGTCCTTCTATGGGTGCTGCGAAGAGAATCCAATCATGGGTTAACTTAGCCCTTTAGCCTTGAGACTAAGTATGTAATTTTTTAAACCACGCCTCCTCTGGCTGGACCTCTTCAGTTTTCGCACGAAATCCGCCGAAGAATAAGTATGTCAATGTCAATTAAGCCGTAGGCAATTCCGGTACTAAGGCACGGTCAGAGTCCAGTCAGGAGGTGAAAGGTCAGTCACAGAGTCACAATCAAGGTGGAGCCCTGGCCAGCTGAAACTGCGGGCGGGTTTGGATTCCCTTCGCAGCACCCATAGAAGGACTGTTCAGGTAAGACAACGGTCATTCTCCTGTGTGCTGCTCAGGGAATCCAATCATGGGATATGCCAAAGCAATTAATTCCCAGAGCGGGAGCTAGGCTGGTCAGGCTCCTCCGCAGAAGGACCCTTTGCAACACTCTCCGCCCGAAGGAGGCCTCAGCCAAGGCATAGACATCAATCTTGTAGTGTCGAATAAATGGTGAGGGCGACGCCCAGGTGGCCGCCCTACATATTTCTTCCACTGACGCTTGCGTAGCCCAGGCCGCTGTAGTGGCCGCACTCCTAGTAGAATGAGGGGTGATACGCCTGGGAACTGGTCACGAGTGACTGTCGTACACCAATGCAATACACGCCTTCAACCATCGGCCGATGGTGTGGGAAGACACTTTCTGTCCCATTGATGAAGGCTGGAAGGAAACGAACAGTGCCTCCGACCTCCTGAACGAAGCCGTGCGCTTCACATAGCGGCGGAGAGTCCTACGAACATCCAGATGGTGCCACTGGTGTTCCTGAGGATGGGAGGGATGTGGACAAAAGTCCAGCAAAACGAGTTCCTGCGTCCTGTGAAATAATGAGCTGATCTTAGGAAGGAAAGTCGGGTCCAAACGAAGCACCACTCTGTTTGGATGGAAGATGCAAAGATCCACACGAACAGAGAGCGCCGCCAACTCCAACACTCTCCTGGCCGATGTAATGGCCACCAGAAACACAGTCTTGAGTGTCAACAACCGGAGACTGATGGAGTGGATGGGTTCAAAGGGAGCAGATGTAAGAGCTCTGAGAACCAAGTTCAAGTCCCATGTGGGGTAGCGGTGCACCGTCGGTAGTCGTAAGTTGGAAGCACCTTTCAAGAAGGTCCGGACCCGCGAGTGCTGAGACAAGGAGCGACCTTGACCTCCTCCAATCACCATAGACAAGGCTGTGACCTGCCGACGAAGCGTGTTCGGTGCCAGACCTTTGTTGAGACCGGATTGCAAGAAGTCCAAAACTTGAGGCACCGAGGCCGTGACGGGGTCAATCCCGGTGCGGCGGCACCACCGACAGAAAGCCTGCCAAGTGGCCTCGTAAATATGGGTAGTGGATGGACGACAGGCCGCTTGAATAGTGTCAATGACATCGTTGGAATAGTGAAGGGCCGCTAGAATAGCCCGCTCACGTGCCACACGGCTAACTGCAGCAACTGGGGGTTCGGGTGGATGAGAGCTCCCTGGTTGAGCTGAATCTGATCGTCCGGAATCCTCCAAGGACGCGAAACGGACAGATGGACGAGGTCTGCGTACCAGGGCCTTCTGGACCACATCGGAGCGACCAGCAGCACTTCCGCCTGCTCTGTCAAAATCTTCTGAATGACCAACGGAAGGATCAGAAGAGGAGGAAAGTCGTAGAGAAGGCTGGCCGGCCATGGGCTGCGCAGAGCATCTACCCTCTCCGCTCCGGGGGTCTGGTACCTGGTGTAAAAGCGAGGCAGTTGAGCGTTGTGCGGGTGTGCAAACAGGTCCACCTCGGGTCGGCTGAACCGGCGAGAGAGCTCCTGGAAGAGAACGGGGTGGAGTTGCCACTCCCCTTGATCCACAGTGGCCCTGCTCAGCCAATCCGCCTGCGTGTTGGCCACGCCCGAGATGTGCTCCGCCCGGATCGACAAGAGTCTGGACTCTGCCCAATGGTGTAACCTTTCTGCCTCCAGCAGAGCCCTGGAATGGGTGCCCCCTTGACGGTTGATGTGGGCTTTGGAGGCCACATTGTCGGTCAAGACCAACACGTGATTGTGTGATACAATGTCCCGAAACTCCAGAAGGGCTAGGCGGATGGCACGTAGCTCTAGCCAATTTATGCTGTCGTCAACTCCTGATCCGACCAGTGTCCCTGAGCCACCCTGTCCAAGGCGAGGGGCTCCCCATCCAAACAGGCTGGCGTCAGTCGTGACCTGGATGCGTTCCGGCTCCTTGAATGGGCATCCCGGAGAAGTCTGGAGGACATCCACCAACGCAGGGACCATTGGGGTTTGCTCGGAAGCCGCACTTTGATCTGGGAATGACTGGTATGCGCTCTCTGAAAGGGTAGAAGAAACCACTGGAGCAGACGCGCATGAAACCTGGCCCATGGAACCACGTTGATGCAGGAGATAATCTTCCCCAGCAGTTTGGACGTCGCCAGCGGGAGCAGCCTCTGGGACAGCACTTGATGCACCAGGCGTTGTAAGCTCTGCCTCTCTCTGGAGACAGGGAAACCTCGCACGTCACGGAGTTGATGATGGTCCCTAGGTGAAGTAGGGACGTGGTCAGGCGCAAGTGGCTTTTGGGCAGGTTGAGAACAAAACCATGACTGCGCAGAGAGTCCACAGTGACGTGTAGATCTCGCAGGGCCTGGTCCCGAGAAGACGACAGCACCAATATGTCGTCTAAATAACAGTTGACGCATATTGGAATCGAGTGAACGGAGGCTGCCACCACGGCCAGGAGCTTGGTGAATGTGCGCGGAGCCGAGGACAGGCCAAAAGGCAAGGCCCGATATTGAAAATGGCGGCCGTTGAAATGAAACCGCAGGAACTTCCGATGCGCCGGATGAATGGGCACATGGAGGTACGCTTCCTTGATGTCTATTGAAGTCATCATGTCGCCTTGGCGGATGGAGGCCAATATGCTCTTGAGAGACTGCATTTTGAATTTTTGGTATTTGATATAATGATTGAGCCGTTTCAAATCTAGGATAGCCCTCCATCCCCCGGAGTTCTTTGGTACTAGGAACAAGATGGAGTAGAACCCTAGGCCTTCCTGCCCCTTGGGTACTTGTTCTATGGCCTGGTTGGTGAGAAGATGGTGTATCTCGGCGTCCATGAGGCGCCGCTTCGATGGACACCTGGGCACGGGGCACCCGATGAACCTTCTCGGGGAGATGTATAGAAATTCTAGAGTGAGGCCCAGTCTCACGATCTGAAGGGCCCAGGCGTCTGACGTGAGCTCCGCCCACTGATGAGCGAAGGCCAGGAGATGCCCCCCTATGGGTCCTACCTCCTGCGAGTCACCGGTACCTTCGAAAGGACCGGTTGCCTGCTCCCCGGAAGGACGTCCTATTCTGGGACTGCGCCTGATTCTGCTGGCGACTCCTATCCCTGGCTCCGGCGCGGTCCTGGCCGCAATCCTGCACCTGGGAAAACCCCCTGGTGTAGTTGGGGACATAGGGAGCAGGGGCGAATCCCGAGTCGCCAGTCCGAAAGGGCTGTCACCTATTGTAAAGCTGCTGCCGTCTGTTGGCACGACCACTGGTAGAAGGCAGAATCTTACGTTTATCCCGTGTCTCAATGAGGATGGGATCCAGGACTGAACCAAACAAGGCTCCGCCCTTGAAGGGCGTAGATGCTAGGCGCCACTTGGCCTTGACATCAGCCTGCCAATGACGAAGCCATAGCAAATGCCGAGATGCCACATTAGAGACTACGGCCCGGGATGCAAACTTTGCTGCACTAAGGGTGGCATCTGCAGAAAACTCCAATGCCGCCATCAGCTTGGTGATATCCTGATGAAGGCGCATTTCCTCCGGGGCAAGTCTACCCTGTAACTGCTTAAGCCAAACTCCTATTTTAAGTCCTATTAAAAAAGGAAGCTGCAGTAGCTGAGCGTAAAGCCCAAGCCGCAGCCTGATGAGTTTTGCGAATGACTGTCTTGGCCTTGCGATCCTCAGCCTTCAACCCTTCTGAAATTTCAGAAGGAATTAATGCCGGCGAGGCAAGAGCAGCAATAGGGGCATCCACAGTGGGAAACTGAAGGAGACCCTCCAACTCTGGAGTAGACGTGTATAGCTTCCTATCCCCTGTCCCGGGAGGATTGACCGCAGTCGGTTGGTCCCACTGCTTCTGAATCAGATCAAGAAAGAGCTTGGGAGATGGAATAACATCCTGCAAAGCCACCTGTTCAGCAAAGAGGCGCTCGGTGGCATCCAGACCCACAGCTGTACTCTCTTTAGAAGCCGCCTCCCACATGTGGGTGGTGGTCTTGGCCTTATACAGTAAGGATTTGAAAAGAGCATGCCGGGATAGCCCAGGGGCAGTAGGCTGGTCTCTAGGGAGGCCCTCGTCATTGGAAAATTCCCTATCAATAAGTTCACCTTCCTCCACTAAGGCAGATTCCTCACTGAACACCGAGGGTAGAGGCGAAGGAGGATCTGTTTGAAGAAGAGAAGAATCTCTTTCTACCACCTGGGGAACTAGGCCCGAACTAGGGCTAGCCCCCCCCGCCAGGGAAACAGGGCTCTGAAACTGGCTCTACAGTACCTTTAACTACTGATTGATCAGCCATGATATGAGATATTTGAAAGAGCTCAATCACTGAACAAAGGAATCCAAATTGCGCACCACTGCCAAGACACCACGTGGAAGCAGAGGCAGAGACAAAGCGACCTCCTCTCTGAGTCAGCAGCCTCAAGTGAGGGAAAAGGGAGGGTCGCTAGAACTGCGCAGACTCCAGCGTGCGAAACAATTCACCTCATCACCTTCGGGCATTCCCACGCATGCGCGAAATCGCCCTCCAAAATGGCGACTGGCAGCAAGGGCGCGAAATTTAAATCGCAAACGGCAGGGAGAAACCCCAACTGCCGATCCACGCAGCCCGCCGGGCAGCCGCTCCGGCAAATGAACGAGGGAGGGAGGGGGGGCAGCCTGTTCAGGCAACAGCCCAGGATCCGACCGGGCCTGAAGGCGGGTGCTATCCGGCATGAAAAACGGCGCTGGGAGGCTCACTAACCCAACGCGCCGAAGCGAAATAGAGGGCAGACAGCAAAGCTGCTTCCAAAGCCGGCAAGATCGTCCGATGCCCAAACTGTTGAAATACAAATCCCTTACTAGGGAAAACAGCAACGATGAGGAATTGGGCTGGCAGAAACTGCCGCCTCCACCCCAAATTAGATAGAAATCCACAGAGGAGCGAATTCCTACTGCAAAATCCAATAATCCATGAGAAGTTTGTCAATTAGTCAGAGAGAGAATTGAAAGACGTCTCGTAGGCTTGGACTGAGTAAAGAAAAACTGAAGAGGTCCAGCCAGAGGAGGCGTGGTTTAAAAATTTACATACTCAGTCTCAAGGCTAAAGGGCTAAGTTAACCCATGATTGGATTCCCTGAGAAGCACACAGGAGAATTATAACCAATGCATTATTATTTTGCTTTTCTATAATTATTTAATAATTCTCAGTCATCTGAGTTGAAAAGTAGATATTACTAACCATTACAATATATACTGTCTTTATGTGACCTAAAACGTAGTGTAGAGTGAGTGAAACAGCTGCTCCTTTACCAAATAAAATCTAAGGGGTCAGAGGTGAGGGAGGGGGTGTACAACAGAAGAAGCTGTGTCTAAAATTTGGAAGCAATATTCTAGTTGAACCCTGGAAAAGAACATTGTTGATTGGAGATGATTCCCTCCTTGAAAAGGTCTTCATATCTTGCAAGATTAATAACCTCAAATTCAGATTAAGCAAAATGTACACAAACAGATTAAGAGAAAACCACAATCCCAAATTACTTTTTGTTCAATATATTGCACAATTGCAATGTTAAAAAAATGGCTTAATCATAAACCATTTAACTTGGGATAAACATTTGTTTAGGGGCTACCTTAACGTTGAATGTTATTTCCTCCATGACGTAAACTCGTTCAGGAAATGCTTTAGCCACCTCCTCCACACTGTTAAAATACTGCACTGGCTCCTTAATATCACGGTCTTGTTCCAGCAGCTTAAACTGCCCTGAAAACAGATGATAAATAGACGAGCAGTAAGATATTTATATTGGATTGCAGTTTCTGTGGCAACTGCTAACGCAATCCCTACTCCATTTAAGTTGGTCAGTTTCCTCCAATTATTAACAGTTAAGTAATGGAAGAAAAAATTGCACACATTTTTACAAACCTGAAAAGGAAAGAGCTACCAAGCTTGGCTAAACCGGAATTAGAAGAATGTGTGGGGGCCGATGTGAGATTTAATAGAATTTACAGGCAGGCTTTCTGGAAGTCAACTGAAAGTATTAATACATTCTCAGGATGGAACTTCACACAGGCTTCTGTATACTTAGAACTTTTTCATCATCTTATATACTGTAAATTTTAAAACAGGATGTCATTTTGTAGAAAAAGTTTCACTTAAAAAATGAGGGGAATTATAGATGTTTAGTAACTAAACAACATCTATTGACCAGCAAGTTAAATATAAACTTGTAATAAAGCAAGTTTCCAAGAATCCTTTTACAGCCATACACAAAAGTTCCTATGTTTTTCTCTTTTGGTAGAATTCCTTATGTTGATTCTGGCCTGACCAGAGAAAGGAACATTCCAGAAGAAAATGGGGATATTCTACATACAGAAACCTCCCCACGTATATTATTATCTGCATTATAAAAACATTGCCATTTCAGTTTGAAGGCTCACAACATAGATTCAGTGACAAATCTCATCCTTTGATAATTGCTATGGGACATGTGTTTATGAGTCTTGGTAACATGGTTTTTAGGGAAAGTAAAACATTTATTGGATAAGGACAAATAAGTGAAAAACAAGAATGTGAGATACTTGTATTTATCTCAGTAGAATGCACTGAATTCCATATATACTAGTTATTTAAAACATATCTACATGTGCTAATAGTACACAATTATTTATTTTGGCAAAACCCAGCCTATGGGAAACCATAGCCGGTCACAAGCCCGGATAAATGGGGAGTGTTGGTTCCCGTGGCGACGGAACCGTGAAACAAGGTGAGAATCCAATGGCAGGACAACACACGGATAAACACCTCTGTAATCCGTGACATTCTGCCTTTGGCCTTCACAATGCAACGGTCACTGCCTTGTGGATGTTGACATTTACGAAGATTAAGTCCAAGTAAGTCCATTTTGGCAAAGTTCTCATCATATCAGAAGAAAAGCTCAGATGTGCTTATTCAGTTAGCATACAGTGCCAGTATTTTGTAAAAGCCTCTTGTCTGAAATACATTTTATTTAAAATGTTACATGCATTTAAATAAATACATGTATTTATTTAAAATACATACATACATATATACATACATATCCATACACATATGCTATTCCATTTTGGGATAAGCAAACAGTATAAAGGCACAAAAAAGAAGTATGAAATAGTAAGTGAAAATAATGAATCTGATAAGAAACATACCTAAAACTAACCTTCAGCAAGATAATCCATTATCTCTTTCCAAATCTTTCTGTCTTTGCAATTATGTTTACTTCCACCATGCCTGGCCTTTGCCTTTAGTTCTTTAAATTTCTCATCTCTCACTCTTTTTTCAGGATCAAATTTGTACTTTAAAGTTTTAAAATCCCTAAAACTGTTGACTGTTATAGAAGTATGTTTGATGTTCCTTTCTGAAGAGGGGCAGAAGTCAATATGCATATTTTCATAGGCTTTCAAATGTACCAAAGGTTTTTATTTCCTTCAGTGCTAAGTAGCCTTTCTATCATACCATGTTGTTCTTGCTACTTGCTCAATTGGAGTTATATAATGAGAAAAAAAATGGAAGAATGAACATCACCCTTTAAATTGCCATTCATATTCAACACTTTCAGTATCTCTAGACTACAGATAAGCCACCTTTTGTATGTTTCCAACTTTACAATCCCTGTTGTTTAGCCATGTTAGTTGGGGTGCACAAGCACAATAGTTCAAATTTTCTATAGTGAATTAAAAGTTTGAAAAACAATGCTGTTAATATTGTGGAAAACCTTTTGGAAAACAGCCGAATGGATTGACTTATTTAATCATGTGTTGTAACAGACAATATGCATCATATGCTTACTGCTCTGATGGTTCTGCATCACTATACTAGCTATACAGAGCTTAGCATCTCAGTCAATAGCTGCATCCTGCTTTATTGCATTATGGAGGCCTGAAAATTTTGGCTCGTGGCAGAGGTTTCACATCTGGCATTGAAAAACAGAGATCAAACAAGTTGTGTTCTTAAGAGAGTAATATTTGGATTAAAAAAAAAGAGGCTGGAAATGGTTACAACTATTCTGTATACTAATATCAAGCTATAGAAACATGATAATAGAGGGGAAATTGGCCAAGCACTCCCACTCTCAGTGTTTCTTATTCTTTGGTTGAAAAGGCTTGCTGAGTGGCTACTCCTACTTCAGGGTCTCCTTCTTTAATTGAATGACTTGTTTCATTCATCATAAAGCTGCTTATTGAGCATTATTCCTTGTCTTTCCAGTCTTGATTCTGGTCCATGTTAAACTAAGGTGACCAGACATCCCGATTTCAGCAGGACAGTCACGCTTTATAACAATTTGTCCCGTGTCCCAGGGCATTTTAAAAAAGTCCCGATTTTCTGGCTTCATGTTGAAAGTCCGGTGGATTTGCTTAAGAAATCCTAACCGGGGCAAGACAAAAGACACTCTGTCTAACTAACCTCTCTCTCTGTCTCAGTACTTTCATTGAAGATATTAAAACGTTAAAGCAAGAAAACGGACCCCCCCCGCCCCTTTTATCTCATTTTATAAGAAAAAATTATCTAGTACCATAGAGCTCCAGGAAATACTTGGCTAGAGAAGCCGTGAGTGTTACTTCCTGGATTTTCCGGAGGGGAGGGGCACGGAGGTTGGAGGTAGGAGAAAATGGTGGCAAAGTTTCTTTGAAAAATATTTCCCCGACTAATTTCACCATTTTAAGTTGCTCAGTTCTTTGTATTAACATCTATATCATTCTGGATTGACTTGGAATGCTCACTTGTGCCTGCTGGTAAGTGAACTGGGTTTTTTTCTTTTATTTTTTTAATGTATTTTAAAATAATATTTTATTTATTGTGCATAGGATTTTTTAAAATATTTTTATTCTGTGTGGATTCTTTTTTTAAATTGTCTTAGGCTATTTAAAAAAAGATTCTATCCAAAATAAATTGAAGTGAAACCATTTTTAAAAATTCTATGCACAATACTTTGAAATGTTTTACTTCAATTTATTCTGTGTGGATTCTTTTTTAAATTTTCTTAGACTATTTAAAAAAAGATTCTATCCAAAATACAAAATACCACCAAAATACCATTCACTTAAGAACTGTGGCAAGAAAGGTGGTATAGTGACTAAAGTTACAATGGCATTGAAAAAAGTGACTGATGACCATTTTCACACTTAGCAACCATTTTCACACTTAGCGACCGTTGCAGCATCCTCATGGTCACGCGATCAAAATTTTGATGTTTGGCAACAGATTCGTATTTATGATGGTTTCAGTGTCCTGCGGTCATATAATCACCTTTTGACAAAGTCAAAATGGGAAACCAGATTCACTTATGCTACTAACTTATCAGCTGCAGTTATTCACTTAAGAACTGTGGCTAGAAAGTTGGTATAATGGGCTTAGTGAGCAAAGTTACAATGGCATTGAAAAAAGTGATGACCATTTTTCACACTTAGCGACCGTTGCAGCATCCTCATGGTCACGCGATCAAAATTTTGATGTTTGGCAACAGTTACAATTTATATTTGTAAATTGTAGTTATGTTGAAATAAAAAAAATATTACAATACTATTTTTGCATTGTATGAAAAAATTTGTTGCTCCATATAAAATTTTTAATCAAGTCCCCATCCCCCCCCGGTCAAAGGTGTCCCTCTTTACCAATCTGAAAATCTGGTCACCTTATGTTAAACAGTCTGTGGTAGAAGTGTAGGATGGTGCATAGTAAAAAATTCCATCTGACAGGACAATTATGTAAACATTTCTGCTTCTGCTTGGAACTTTGGACAGAACAAACAAGCCTTGAAAGAAACACAGCTTTCAAAAAGCAATGTTTTTGAACATGTACATAGATCAATTCAATGTAAAAGACTTATCTTGTTTTATGGGCAGGAAGCTTTTAAGTTTACAGAAATGGAGAAGTTTAAAGCCAAGAAAGAGATTATATAGACTTTGGCAATATAATGTACATTCATCCCACATGACAATGTGGGCTAACACTCTACGCAGAATCTAGCATTTCAAAAGTCAAAAGTCAGTAGGTGTGACCTGCAAACACTAGACTGACATTTGAAAATGAAAAAAACCCTTTCCTATTATGCCTATATTTTTCAATGTATGGTTTATATACATGTGGCTTATTGTATATTCCACTTGCATTTGTAAAAAATTCACATTAAAAGTTTTGACATCTGCCCATCAGAAAGAGATTTTTATTCATTATTATTATGTTTATTTATTTTGTATATTCATTTTTATTTATTAAATTTTATTTATTAAATTTATTTGCCCTCCATCTTATTTTGAAGCAATTCTTGGGAGCTTTACAACATAAAAACATTAAGATCATCAGAGATAAATATTCCTAACACAATAATATGGAAATAAAATCATAGTTTCAAGATGAGAAAGGATGGAGTCAGATGGGGGTATGTGTGGGATTGGCTCTTAATCAGCAATAACATTTAGAATTATATACTGCTTCACAGTGCTTTACAGCCGGCTCTAAGTGGTTTACAGAGTCAGCATATTGCCCCCAAAAATCTAGGTCCTCATTTTACCAATCTCAGAAGGATAGAAGCCTGAGTCAACCTTGAACTGTTGAGAATTGAACTGAACTGCTGGCAGCTGGCAGTCAGCAGAATTAGCCTGCAATATAGCATTCTAACCACTGTGCCACCACAGCTCTAATTAATCAACCATCTCCAGTGTGATACTCAGGACCCAAAACAGAGTTATCTGATATGTCCAAATCTGTCAAGCAATGAGGAAATCAGGAGATTCAGGCAGTTCAAATGTGTATAATGTTTATTGCAAGCTTAAGTTCTTTACAAGAGTTTGACTAACAGTCAAGGGAAATGAGCGGGAGTAAGAAGGCATTCAAGGTGAACTGGACTTAGATCTCTTGTGGGCATGCAGAGATTAGGAATAGGAATAGGAATAGGAAAGTTTATTTATAGGCCGCCCTTTTCCCTGGGGGGACTCAGGGCGGCTTACAATTCATGGGGAGGGGAATACAAACAGTGAAACATAAAACAATACATAATTAAAAATAAAACACAACATTCATCATTCGGGTGGGGACGGATTACAATCTAACCCCAGGCCTGACGGGATAGCCAGATCTTAAGGGCTGTGCGGAAGGTCTGGAGGGTGGTGAGGGTACGGATCTCCACGGGGAGATCGTTCCAAAGGGTCGGAGCTACTACAGAGAAGGCTCTCCTCCGCGTAGTCGCCAGTCGACACTGACTGGCAGATGGGATTCGGAGGAGGCCTAATCTGTGTGATCTAATTGGTCGTGAGGAGGTGATTGGCAGGAGGCGGTCTCTCAAGTACCCAGATCCACTATCATGGAGGGCTTTATAGGTGGTAAGTAGCACCTTGAAGCGCACCCGGAGATCAACAGGTAGCCAGCGCAGCTCGCGGAGGATAGGTGTTATGTGGGTGAACCGAGGTGCACCCACAATCGCTCGCGCGGCCGCATTCTGGACTAGCTGAAGTCGCCGGATGCTCTTCAAGGGCAGCCCCATGTAGAGCACGTTGCAGTATTCCAGCCTTGAGGTCACAAGGGCACGAGTGACTGTTGTGAGCGCCTCCCGGTTCAGGTAGGGTCGCAACTGGCGCACCAGGCGAACCTGGGCAAATGCCCCCCTGGTCACAGCCGACAGGTGGTGATCAAAGGTCAGCTGTGGGTCCAGGAGGACTCCCAAGTTGCGAACCCTGTCTGAGGGGTATAGTGTTTGACCCCCCAGCCTGAGTGATGGAACACTTGCCAAATTATTGGGAGGGAAGCACAACAGCCACTCGGTCTTATCCGGGTTGAGTACCAGTTTGTTAGCCCTCATCCAGTCCCTAACGGCTTCAAGGCCCCGGCTCATCACGTCCACCGCTTCATTGAGTTGGCACGGGGCGGACAGATACAACTAGGTATCGTCCGCGTATTGATGGTATCTTATCCCATGCCTCCGAATGATCTCGCCCAGCAGTTTCATGTAGATGTTGAATAGTACGGGGGATAAGACCGAACCCTGTGGCACCCCATATGTTAGGGGCCTAGGGGTCGATCTCTGCCCTCCAACTAACACCGACTGCGATCTGTCCGAGAGGTAGGAGGAGAACCACTGCAAAACAGTGCCTCCCACCCCCACCTCCCGCAGTCGTCGCAGAAGGATACCATGGTCGATGGTATCGAAAGCCGCCGAGAGGTCAAGGAGAACCAGGATGGAGGCATGGCCTCCATCCCTGGCTCTCCAGAGGTCATCGGTCAATGCGACCAAAGCGGTTTCTGTGCTGTAACCAGGCCTGAAGCCGGACTGAAATGGGTCCAGGTAACTAGTTTCCTCCAAGGTCCGCTGAAGCTGGGAGGCCACCACCTTCTCAACAACCTTCCCCACAAAGGGGAGGTTGGAGACTGGACGATAATTGTTGAGAACGGCTGGATCCAAGGATGGTTTCTTCAGGAGGGGTCTCACCACCGCCACTTTAAGTGCGGAGGGGAAGAGTCCCTCCCGAAGAGAGGCGGTAACAACCGCCTGGATCCAGCCCCGTGTCACCTCTCTGCTGTTGGCAACCAGCCAGGAGGGGCACGGGTCCAGTACACAAGTGGAGGCACTCACAGCTCTCATGGCCTTGTCCACATCCCCAGGGGCAACATCCTGAAACTCAACCCAGCGATGGTCTGCCAGATTATCCTCCTGTGCCTCAACTGGATCTGCAAAGTCGGAGTCCAAATCCGATCGAAACCGAGCAACTTTGTCCGCTAAGAACTGGACATAGTCCTCAGCCCTACCCTGCAAGGGGTCCCCCGCATCCCTCCTATTTAGGAGGGAGCGGGTTATCCTAAACAGGGCGGCTGGGCGCGACTCAGCGGATGCAATCAAGGTGGCGATGTACGATCTTTTTGTTGTCCTAAGTGCCCTGATATACTCCTTGGTGCAAGATGTTAAGAGTGCTCGGTTCGATTCGGATTTATCGGACCTCCATAGTTGCTCTAGGCGTCTCCTCCGGCGCTTCCTCTCCCGGAGCTCCTCGGTAAACCAAGGAGGCCTCCGGGATCCACCGCCTCGGAGCGGCCGTAGTGGCGCAATCCGGTCGAGAGATTCCGATGCTGCCGAGTTCCAGGCAGCAACCAGAGTCTCCACCGGACTGTGGGCGAGAGTATCAGGAATGACCCCAAGCTCCGTCTGGAACCTCAAGGGGTCCATAAGTCGCCTGGGGCGGAACCACCTGGTCGGTTCCTCCTCCCTACAGTGGGGGTTTGGCCTCCGAAAGTCAAGCCTCAGTAGGCAGTGGTCTGACCACGACAGGGGTATGATCTCATTACCCCTCAGACCAAGATCATAAATCCACTGCTCCGAGAGGAATACGAGGTCGAGCGTGTGACCCGCTGAGTGGGTTGGGCCCCGAATTACTTGGGTCAAGCCCATGGCTGTCATGGAAGCCATGAACTCCTGCGCCCCATCAGAGTGTTCACCGAGCGAAGGCAAATTGAAATCCCCCAGGACCATAAGCCTGGGGAACTCAATTGCTAGCTCAGCTACCGACTCGAGGAGCGAGGGGAGGGCTGCTGCAACGCTGTTGGGAGGCAGGTACGTTAACAGCAAACCCACTTGACCCTTGAGGTCCAACTTCACCAGTAGGGACTCGCACCCGACAAGCTCCGGAGCAGGGATCCTACGAGGTGCTAGAGACTCCCAGATTCATGACTTATGATGTTTTTTACCCTTCCCTCAGGCTTAGCATGGTCATTTTCTACAAGATCATCCTTTGTGTTTCACAGCAGTATCATTCGGGTATTACCAATTGGTCACAGAATCCTTGTGAGTTTTGAATACTGTATTGAGAATTCTGATATGTTGCTGTTTTTCATGTTATCTGAAGAATAATATTATGATTGAAACAATATATATGGAAGTTGGTTTAATAATCACATGAAATTGCCAACTTCCATCCCTACTGAATTGTATGTCAAAGGACATTCATTAACATTCTAGTTACTGAAGGAAGAACGACTCAAAAGAAGTTTAACATTGCTGAGGGAGAAGAAAATGGTCCACCTGACTATTGTAATAGGGGGAAGCCAAGGCCAGAAAGAGATTCAAGAATATAAGGATTCTTCTGGTGAAGAAGTCTAGGGTACAGAAAGACTGCAGAAAAGGAGGGTCAAGCAAGAGTTCACTATAATGCTTCAGCAATCCAACCAATTCTTTTTAGCTGATGGCATTTAGGCCTCCTCTAAATGGGGTGGAGAATGTTGAACACAAAATTTTCTTGAAGGACAGGTCTGGCTGATTTCAAGCTGACTGAGAAAGAGAGAAAGAGTTTATAATGTATCATATTAAGTTTGAAATTTAAAAAGTAGCATCCTGCTATAGCAAGAGAGCAAGAGAGAGGCAGAGACAGAGACGACAGAGACAGAGGCACAGAGATAAATACCAAAAAAATTATTTTTTTTCCTGTTAGTTTTATTTTGCTTAAACTGAATCCCTTTCCGTGTAAACCTATATTGTAATTGTTGATAAATATCATCATCAACTGTTTCAGAGATGCTGACACTTTTATATTTATTCATAAAATATCTACTCAACTTTTTCAAATGATGAGTAAAATAGCTAAATTATAGGCAGCCTTAACCATATCTTCCTTCACTCTAAGTTCACAAATATATAATCCCTTCATATACATATTGTAAAGAAGGACAATCCAAAATACACACGCAAGATGCACATAAAGGAAGATCTAAACAATTAGCAACAAGAATGGAGCGTTGGCTTACCTGACATTCCCATTCTCTGGAGAAGTAGAGACAGCATCCCTGTGTGGGTTATTCTCATGTACCATTCAATAGAACTGAGTTTGCAAAGTTTAAGTCCTGCCTCTTCCTGCTGCTATACCCAGCTTTTTTGACGAAGACTCATCTGCAAACAGACGTGCACAAACAGAAACGATCTCTCCAGAAACATTGGACCAGTCCCTAAGGCTGGGCCGGATGCTGTCTCCACTTCTCCAGAGAATGGGCATATCAGGTAAGCCAATGCTCCATTCTCCTGAGTCAGTGGAGACAGCATCCCTGTGTGGGACATACCAGAGCTTGTCCATCATTATGGGTGGAAAATCATCTGGGACGAGACCCCTTGACCGACACTGGCCTGTTGTAAGACTCTCCTCCCAAAGGCTGCATCAACCGATGCGTATCTATCAATCTGGTAGTGCCTAATAAAGGTGGACAGAGATGTTCATGTGGCTGCCCTGCAAACCTCATGTAATGGAGCCCATGTGCTCCAAGCCGCTGTAGTAGCTGCGCTACATGTTGAATGGACTGTTATGTGTTTTGGAATGGGATGTGCCTGAGAGGAATAGGCTTTTGCAATACATGCCCTGATCCACCTTCCTGATAAGGAGGAAGATGCCTTGTGGCCCATAGAGTCCGCTTGAAAAGAGATGAACAAGGCCTCTGTGCGTCGGAAGGTCAACGTTCTGTGCAAGTAGATTCGTAAGGCCCTTCGGACATCTAGCATGTGCCATCTATGTTCCAGATGGTAGATTGGATCGGGACAGAAATTGGGGAGAACCAATTCTTGTGTGCGGTGATAGATGGAGTTCACCTTGGGAACAAATGTAAGGCCCACTCTGAGGACTACCTGGTCCGAGTAGAAGGTGCACAGATCTTTCCGCATGGAAAGGGCCGCTAGTTCTGAAATCCGGTGAAAAGATGTAATGGCTACCAGAAAGGTCGCTTTTTGCAACAAGTAGAATATTATTTATTTATTATTTATTTATTTATTTATTTATTTATTTAGTAGATTTATAGGCCACCCAATCCCGGAGGACTCCGGGCGGCTTACAAAACAAGAAGAATAATTAATAAACAATAAAAAATAATAAAAAAGAACAATTTAAAAAACATCACCCATGCACCCAATCTAATTGGGGCTGGACCTCAGAAATGAGGTCAACAGCCCCAGGCCTGCCGGAATAGCCAGGTTTTAACAGCTTTTCGGAAGGCCATGAGAGTGGGCAAGGTCCGGATCTCTGGGGGTAGTTCATTCCAAAGGGTCAGAGCAGCCACGGAGAAGGCCCTCCTCCGGGGAGCCGCCAGCCGACACTGTCTGGCTGACGGCATCTGAAGGAGGCCCACTCTGTGAGATCCCACCAGCCATTGGGAGTTATGTGGCAGTAGGCAGTCTCGCAGGTATCCTGGTCCTGAGCCATGTAGGGCTTTAAAGGTAATAACCAGCACCTTGAATTGCGTCCGGAGACTAATAGGAAGCCAGTGCAGCTCGCGGAGGATAGGTGTAATGTGGGTGTATCTTGGTAGACCCAATATCGCTCGCGCGGCTGCGTTCTAGACTAGTTGCAGTCTCCGAACGCTTTTCAGGGGCAGCCCCATGTAGAGCGCATTACAGTAGTCCAGTCTTGAGGTGACAAGGGCGTGAGTGACCGTTTGAAGTGCCTCCCGATCCAAATAGGGCCGCAACTGATGCACCAGGCGAACCTGGGCAAAGGCCCCCCTGGTCACAGCCGATAGATGGTGTTCTAATGTCAGCTGCGGATCCAGGAGGACTCCCTCTGAGGGGTGTAAATTCTCACCCCCCCCCAGGATTAAGGATGGACTATCTGGACTGTCCTTCGGGGGCAGCATCCACAGCCACTCAGTCTTGTCAGGATTGAGTGCAAGTTTGTTCACTCCCATCCAGATCCTGACAGCTTCCAGGCATCGCCACATCACGTCTGCCACTACACTGAGCTGGCACAGGGCAGAGAGATACAATTGCGTATCGTCCGCATATTGATGGTATTTAACCCCGTGCTGTCGGATGATCTCACCCAGTGGCTTCATGTAGATGTTAAATAGGAGGGGGGATAAGACCGAATCCTGCAGCACACCACATTTAAGGGGCCTAGGGGTCGACCTTTGCCCCCGACCAACACCAACTGCGACCTGTCGGAGAGGTAAGAGGAGAACCACCGTAAAACGGTGCCTCCCACTCCAACCTCTTTCAGCCATCGCAGAAGGATACCATGGTCGATGGTATCGAAGGCCGCTGAGAGGTCAAGGAGCACTAGGATAGAGGAGTGTCCCCTATCCCTGGCCCGCCAGAGATAATCGGTCAGTGCAACCAAAGGGGTTTCAGTGCTGTACACAGGCCTGAAACCAGACTGAAAGGAATCTAGGTAATTTGCTTCATTCAAGGTCCATCAGAGTTGAAGCGCCACCACCTTCTCAACAACCTTCCCCAAAAAAGGAAGGTTGGAGACAGGACGGTAGTTCTTAAGAATAGCTGGGTCCAGAGAAGGCTTCTTGAGGAGGGGTCTTACCACCGCTTCCTTCAAAGGCTGCGGGAAAGATCCCTCCTGTAAAGATCCATTCGTAATCATCTGGAGCCAGCCTCGTGTTACCTCCCTGCTGGTCGAGACCAGCCAGGAGGGGCACGGGTCCAGTAAACAGGTGGAGGCACTCATCGCTCCCATGACCTTGTCCACTTCCTCAGGAGTGACAAGCTCGAACTCATTCCAGGAAATCTGATCAAGACTCTCCCTCGGCATCTCCCCTGGACCTGCCCAAGTTGAGTCCAGGTCTGCCCGAATCTGAGTGATTTTGTCCGACAGAAACTGAACGAACTCCTCAGCCCTTCCCTGTAAGGGTTCCCCCGCATCCTCACCTTTCAAGAGGGAGTGGGTTACCCTAAACAGGGCAGCTGGGCGAGATTCTGCGGACGCAATAAGAGCGGAAAAATGTGCACATTTTGCCGCCCATATCACCACTAAATAAGTCCTAATAAAGGCTCTTAATTGTGTTCGGTCAGATTCGGAGTTACTGGCTCTCCAGCGTCACTCTAGGCATCTCTTTTGGTGCTTCATCTCCCGGAGTTCCTCGGTAAACCAAGGTGCCCTCCTGGATCCACTGCCATGGAGAGGCCGCAAAGGCGCAGAACCACTTAATCGGCTCCCCCCCTGCAATGGGGGAGAGGCATCCCAAAGTCAAGCCTCAGCAAGGAGTGATCTGACCATGACAAGGGCGAGATCTCTATTCCCCTTAATTCAAGATCATGCCTCCACTGCCCTGAGAGAAATACAAGGTCGAGTGTGCGTCCCGCCCTATGAGTTGGACCCTGAACTACTTGGGTCAAGTCCGTGGTTGTCATGGAAGCCATGAATTCCTGTGCCACGTCCGAGTGTTCGCCTAGAGATGGCAGGTTAAAGTTCCCCAGTACCATTAGTCTGGGGAACTCCACCGTCAACCCGGCTACTGCCTCAAGGAGCACAGGCAAGGTTGTTGTGACGCAGCTGGGAGGTAGGTACGTCAGAAACAAGCCCAATTGAACCCCTAGGTCCAACTTCAAGAGGAGAGACTCACACCCCACAATCTCTGGGGCAGGGATCCTGCGAGGAATTAATGACCTTCGGATAATAACTACCACTCCCCCACACCTTTCCTAGCGCCGTGGTTGGTGGAGCACCTGGAACCCTTCTGGGCACATTTCTGAGAGGGGGACTCCTCCCTCTTGGCCCAGCCAGGTTTCAGTAATACATGCCAGGTCTGCCCCCTCGTCTAATATTAAGTCCCGGACGAGGGGAGCTTTATTTACCACAGACCTGGCATTTAGCAGCAGCAACCTGAGACCAGGGCCCTGATCTCCTCTGTCACCAGGTCCTTGAGTTGAGCTAGAGGGGCCGGAACAAGGGATCGCTGTGATGTAGCGAGCCCTTCTTCCCCGGTAATGGCTAGCCCTACAGCTCCCATCATATCTGCCCTTCCCAGTCGTAACCGAAATGCTCTGACCCGCCCCCATTCCCGTAGACCCTTCCCCCTCTCCCATGGCCCCCATTCTTCCTGGCAGGCCGCACATCCCATTCACTCTAGGGCGGGAGTCGGATCTGGGCCCCCATCCACTTCTGCTTCTGCACTCAGTGGAGGGGGCTCCAGGCCGCACTCTCCGTCCTATCATGTGTACCACACAAACACTCTCTTCATGCACACCCCACAATAATCATTAAAAAGAATACAATAATACAATAAATTAATTAAAAGTGGGCACATTCTCTCTTCATTCACACATTCATGCACCCAACAAACAGGTTAAACGCAGTTCTTAGTTCCGCCAAGGCGGCTAGCGCAAGTTCGAGAAGCTGGGACTAATAGCGATTTGGGAGGGAGAGCTCCTCGTTCTCTCTTATCTCTTGTGCGAGGCCTGGAAAAGTGCAAAAAAGTCCAAAGGTCTGAGGTGGCTGAGGCGATTGGGGGGGGGGTGTTAGGCGCCAATTGGAAGGTGAGCTGGATCCCCGTCCGCATCTTCTCCGTCTTCCGTCGTCTCCTTCTGTGAGGGGCGTATGACATGGAGCAAGAACGCAAAAACTACCAGCATGACAGAAGATCTCCCTAGTCATTGCAGCAGCCAGAGCGGCGAACAGCAAAAATCCCTCACGGTGTTGTTGTCTGGGAGATCAAATGGAAGAGAAGAAGGAAGTGAGGTCCCGACCGGAGCCAGGAATGGCAGCAGCAGAGGAAGATGATCGCTCGATCACCGGGCGCACCAACTCTCCGAAATGGCGATGCCAAAGATGAGATGGTCCGGGAGACAGCGCCGTCCAAGGAGGCGCGCCCGGGACAGCAGCGGATGGTGGCAACAACAGTAAAAGAAGCCGGGTGCAGGGTCTAACAAGCCGAGGCTGCAGCAATCAAAGCGTCGGGTAGCGTCAGTTAGTGAGAAGCCCCGCAGCGGTGGTGGCAGAGCAATAGAGAGGCCGTGGCAGGAGAAGAGGAGGGGGGGTGCCCAGAACAGCAACAGCGGCGGCAGAAGCCAGCCGTCCAGCCCTGAAACACATCACCGCAAACTCACCGTCCCCCCTGAGGCAGCGGAGCACAGTCCGGCATGTGGGCACAGCCCAATATAGGCCCAATGGCTCCCCGCGGCAATGGGACCGAGATCGTCGTTATCGAAGCAGGAGTCACCAAGGGCAGCAGCACTGTCTGAGAGCCACCTGAAAGCAGCGTTCCTCCAGGTAGCCACCTCTCTGCACCCCTTTGATGTTGGTCTCGCACAGCAACCCCTTTCCCACAGTTTCTAGGCTTTAGTTCCATGTAGTTTGGTTGTTTTTCTTTCTCAAAACCTGAACGACGGAGCTCAGGCAGCCATCTTCCTTCTTTGCGCATGCGTACAATAGGGATGTGTCTCTCAGCAGTTTGAATGGGACCTGCGTGACTGCTTGAAGGATGAAGAGCAGGTCCCACGATGGATATCAGTGGCTAGTCGAAGGATGCAAATTATGGCACCCTTCAAGAATTGCTTGATGAGCGGTTTGTGTGTCAGGGACTTGTTGGGCCTGGTACACAACACAGAGGAGAGGGTGTGTTAGGCGACAGGCCCGCAGACAGGCCGTCATACAGGAAATCAAGGATGTGACACGTCCGTGCATGTGGAGACCTTCTTGGTCTGACACCATGAGCAGAAAGCTTTCCACGTGGCATCAGCCTGCTTTGCCTGCGCCCATGGCAAACTGACACGAAAAATAAGTGCTGCTTGGCATCAGAACCGTTCAGGGGTGACAAACTGTTTGGGGCCCCTTTGGAGCCCATGCTTATCGAATCTAAGGATAAAAGAAAAATTCTTCTTTCCCTTTTCCGCAGGGTTGACAACAGGGCAGCCCCCTATCGTCGGGACTTAAACTTTGCAGACTCAGTTCTATTGGATGGTACATGAGATTAACCTACACAGGGATGCTGTCTCAGGAGAATGAAAAGGAACTGAAATCAAAATTAGGTAACAAATGAATAATGAAATAATAAATAATTGTTGCGGAAGGCCCTCTACTGATTTTATTCAGGAATTGGTAAGAACATATGTAA
This sequence comes from Thamnophis sirtalis, assembly GCF_051295495.1. Lineage (NCBI taxonomy): Eukaryota > Metazoa > Chordata > Lepidosauria > Squamata > Natricidae > Thamnophis > Thamnophis sirtalis. Next base: position 145,049,995 of record NW_028261382.1, on the reverse strand, counting down.
ACAAATACTTGATTAAGTCACTTGGTCTTAAACCATGGAAGATTTTTACAAGCCCAAGCAAGAACTCTGAAAAGATTAGGAACTGGTTTAACTGGCATAGCAGCATCCTAATACGGTCATGACACCATTCTCATCCAGTAATTTAGCCACTGCAATAGGGAAATAATTGTAATTTCCAATCGGTCCTCCAGCATTCCTGTCCCTTTTTAGGTTTCAGCTGATGGAAGAGTGTCTTTATGTGTGCATGATGTACAATGAAATAGCAACGTACTTGCCAAATAGTCTTCTAGCAAAATAATACTGAGAGACAGACACAAATGTTTCTAATCCAGTAAATATGAAAAATTTGGGGGAAAGCTTGTTTAAATACCTTTTCTGTCTTTAAATTCAAGTCAACCCAAATGCACGTTCTCAGTTCTATGGCCACATTTTCTCTATGTGTATTTAATGAAGTGAAAATCCATTTTTGCTTAAAATAGTAAGGATTACTTCATTTGATTCATTGCTTTTGGCTTCTAGCTATATGTAAAATTGGTATCCACAAATCTATAAAGCAGACACATTTTCAATTTTTCTGATGCATTGATACTGAGGTTCTGATTACACAGATGGTTGTTTTTTTTGTAAATTCTACTGTACAAGATATCCTCTATGTTTTGAGTTCATTACCCTTGTGTTAGAAATGGAAGACTATTTCATTGCAGAATCTCATATTACTTCAGCAACGTTACAATGGAAGTGGGCTTTCACTCAACTGAAATGTTTGATTTCAAGGCCCTTTATGGAAACAAGGCTGACAGTTATGAAATCCAAAAAAAGATATGAGTAATGAACCATCCTGTGAGCTTCAATCATCAATGAAGGAAGATTGATAAAAAGTTTGTATTTATTACAGAGCAAGCAACTTGTTTCAGGGTGGAGGCGGATGAAACAAACAAAAAGTTAAAAAGTTATTATATTTATGTGGTTATTTATCAATCACATCTAAATTATATTAAAATAACCAACATATCTTTCAAGATATGTCACAACTTTTGAGCAGCCCTAATGTTTGGAAATTGAACATTGAAAAATTTGACATGCCCTAATTTTACAGCCTCAAAATATGAGTTCAATGATGTTGTAACTTCATCTGAGTAGTAGGAATGGACATTGTTTCTTAAGGCCTTAAATCTTTCCAAGAGTCAAAAGAGACACGTTCCCTTTTATATTCCATTCCATAATATACCTTTATTCTGGTATTTTTAATCAGTTATCAATGAGTAGGCAGGATCTGTAATTAAGAGGGATACTGATTTTTTCAATATTTCTCTACAATATCTTGGTTTTAGGTGCTTTAATAAAAATGTGTATCTTACAAATAATAAAGACAAATTTAACCAATTCTTTTTTAGTTTTTCAGTCCCACTTATATAGAAATATATTTTTCTCATGCAATAACTTCTGAAAGCATGCAATTTTCCATTTTTTTCAGTCTCTGAAATTGTTTGATGCATGTATCCTACATATGACTTTTTTCAAGAAGTAGATGAAGTCATACCACTTTAGAATTCCTTTCTCTTCTGTTTCTCTAATCATTTCAATTTATAAATTTTCCATAAAAGTCAAAGTTTATAGCAAAGCTTTAATGAAATTCCTTTCATATTTCCAACATTGGATAGCCTTACCAGCATAAATATGAAAAAAAATACTATTTTATTTCCTTAATTTTTATACTGCATGTTAAATATATGCAAGAGTCCCAACTGTAAAATTAAATATGTCTTTTTCTTTATTTCCTCTCCAACATAAAACTAAATAATTATCTATCACATGAAAAAATGTAATAGAAGAATGTTCTCCAAAGCACTTTAAGGTATCTTTCTTGATTTTTTGCTAATAAAGAAAATAAGGCTTATCTTCTCTAAAATGAAAATCATGTTATTTTCTCAAGTTGGGTCCTTAGGTCCACTTTTCATGCATACTATTTTAAATGCCTTCTTTCTTGTCTTTTAATAGCAGTCTTTATAAATTACAGTAATAGCTTGGGGGAAAGTGTTTACTTTTTTTCTCAAAAGGTATTAAGCATCAAAGAGCTTTACCGGTAATGGAAGTATTTATAGAACAAATGGACAACTTTAAAATAAAAATAAAAATAAAAACTACGTAGATCACAACTGCTATCAAATAAGGAAGCTTTCAAAGCTACCAGCCTAATTTTACCATCAATAAATAAAAGTACCTTCAGATGTTTCTAAATAAACATACTATAAATCCAAAGAACATTTACTTAGAAATACTCTGTTTTATCTGACATGCTCCTTAACACACCAATTCTTTCATTTCCTTTATGCAAAGTAAGGCAGAAAGTAGATTATGTATACATTTCAATTGAAACAGAATAATGATGGCATATTTGATCAGTCACTACCAGGCTGAATAGAAATTACTTGACGGAAGGTTTTACAGCAGTGGTTCTCAACCTGTGGGTCGAGACCCCTTTGGGGGTCGAAAGACCCTTTCACAGGGGTCGCCTAAGACCATCGGAAAACACATATTTTCGATGGTCTTAGGAACCGAGACACCAATTTTATGGTTGGGGGTCACCACAACATGAGGAACTGTATTAGAGGGTCGTGGCACTGGAAAGGTTGAGAACCACTGTTTTACAGTGACATAGTATGTTGAGGTGTGCAGCAAAGTCACTTAGAACCTAATCAAGAACTATCCAAGCATAATAAAAATCATGTGCTATGAAGTTATCAAAAGAAGCAGTATTTCGTTTCTCAAAGGTTTGTCACCTGTATGCTTTAAGTTTTAAACATGCTTCTGTATACTCTCAATTCCTGAGGTATTTCTTTTTGAATAGGCAATTAAGCAAGAGTGAGCAACCATCCCATGTTATGAACTTGGTGTAAACTGACTGCAGAGATTACATTCCAACCAATTTTTTCCAATTATGTTTCATAATATTCTAACAAGGAATTCTAGGAAAGTTTTATATGTATAAATAGATAAAATACTGGGGTAAGAAGGTGTGTGGGTGTGTGTGTATGTGTGTGTGTGTAAATTGGGGGAAGATTCTATTTCAATATTTCTTAGTTCCGTTTGTTTTTTATTGTCATTTCTGAATTATCTTTAGTACTTTGGTTAGGATTTATTTTGGGTATCTTTGTACTTTTTTTTAACTCCTTTGAAAATAAAATTGGGAGGAAAAGCATATTAAGGAAATTCACATATCTAATACAACAAAAAAGTTCTAAAATGTATATACTATATAAGCCAAGCTATGTAATAACTCCCATGACATCTAACTTTACAGAGAAGATTTTCAGAAGATTTCCGGACAATGATATACATAGGGAAGATCGTATTAGAGCTGGAATTCAGTTTTAAGCATGTTTACTCAGAAATAAACTACATGAGTCAGCTGTCCTTTAGTTATCCTTAATTAAGGCATGCTGCTTTAACCATCTCACATGGATTTTTATAGGAAAGATGCATCAGCAGTTTTCCATTAAGAAATATTAATCCAATGCTTCTGGTTTTTTTTTTAAAAAAATCTATGAGCAATAAGCTTAAAAAGGATCTCTCCCTCCCTTCCTTCCTGTAGTGATAAAAAGAACTGAATAGGTCTCATTTCTATTATAAATACTATTTCTGCTGCTCTAGAGGAAAGAGGGAATGGCCTTAAAGGGGAGGAGGAAGAGGCAATAATCAGGCCTACAAGACCAACGCAACAGGGCTTCCGGGGGGAGGTGCTTGCCGCCGACGGTAGCTTAACGAAGCTGCCCTCAGAGTTTTGGTTCGTATATCTATTTAAGATCTTAGATATCTCTTTTTCCAGGCAAGGAAAAAGTAGGGAGGGACCCCAGCTAGCTAGAGTCCTCTTTGTAGCTCACAGCCTTTTTATCTTTTGGCTGTGAACGAAAGAGAGTGATTCAATGAAAGCTGAGTCATTTACTCCGGCCAGAGCTTCTCAGCTGTCTTTTTTCAGCTCAAGGCGAGTTACCCCCCCCCCCACCCTCAGTACAAGATTTTGCAATTAACTTGTTAAAGATCAATCTGAGCAGTGATCATACCGGTGAACTTTTTTTTTCTCTATTTAAAATACCAGCTTCAATTTTACCAAAGACTCCTTTGTTTAATTTTTTTTTTAATGCCGAATTTATAGCTTCCGCATTTTTTATAACGATATATCTTCAGCTTCCTGGACAGAACTAAGGATATAACTCTTTACAAATCAATTAGCCCCGTTCTTTCGATGATTTCCTTTTATCAACTGCCAGGGGTTTGCTGAAATTACCTTATCTCAAACTAATGTGAGTAAAGATTCTGTTTGTTTTCTTTTTATCATGGCACCGAAATCGAAGCAGCCCAGACGCTCTTTTACATCGCAGGCTTTTGTTGCAAAGCCGCAGCTCTTATCTTCCACGCCCCCTACTGGAGAAGTGCTAACGAAAGAATTTCTTTTTGAAACTCTCAATGAATTTAGAGAGGAGATGAAGCAATTTGTTACAGATTTATATGGCAAGCTTGATGCTAAGATTGCCCAAACAAGAGAGGATGTCATGGGAGTTATGACTGTGATGACAGACTATGTTGCTGGAATTGAAGATAAGCTGGAACTCTTGGAGCAAACTAATTCTAACCTGATATCTAAAATTGAGGTGTTACAACAGGAAGTTGAAAATGCAGAAAAACAACTGGTTATGACAAATTATAAAAAGATGGAGCTGGCTTTAAGAGTTAGGGGACTACGTGAAAAGCAACAGGAGAACTTGAAACAGACTTTTTCAGAAGCTTTCAGTCGTTTGGTGGGAAGTCCGGGACTCAACTTTGATGGGCAGATTCAAAAAATTTACCGCCAGAATTCGTGGGCAGCAAAACAGAGACAGCTTCCGAGAGATATAATTATATATTTTGCTACAAGAGAATCCAGAAAGGCGATATTACAAGAGTTTTATAATACCAGGCTGCGAATTGATGGACAGGACCTGACTGTTTTTAAAGCAATACCACTTCAAATGTTGAGAGCTAGGAGAGACTATGCTTTTCTAACTAAAGAACTCAGAAACCGTCAGATACAGTATAGATGGGATGTGCCATCTGGTATTATAGTTACATTTGATGACCAAAAATATCACCTAAGCTCTGTTTGGGAAGCCCGAGATTTTTATTATGAGATCCTAAAGGCGGGACACCTTGAATCACCTGGACTTGAAGAAAAACAAAGAGAAGGAGAAGAGAAACAACAAAATACACCATTACAAGACAGAAAGTATCGCTTTCCCCTTCCGGAAAAGCAGAAGATCAAACAAGGATCCAGCCGTGTTCCCAGACGAATTGAAAATAAAGCGGATCGCAGCAACATTTATGAACACCAGCCATTGAATAAGGAGATATTCATGAAACCATTATAACAGTGAAAGTAAACATCTTGCTATATTAAATAGCATAAAAATGATATAATTTTTTTGCAAGGAAATTATATCAAATCAACTGATTTAAAATATTTGCCTTATTTTCAATTTGAACAATACTTTGTGACTTTTGTTTTGCATAAAATTGGTTTAGTTGTACATCGATGAAGAGACATTAAGGTTGAAAGAACTGATGCTGTTCTCCTTGGAAGATATTTTGTATGGGACTTAAAAAAGATTTGGTGGATAACTCTGAATTTTTATATAAGCTGTTGATGACTTATTTTCCAGGGTGAGGAGGGCGGAAACTGTGGTGTTCCTGGATTGGGGTTCAGGTTGAATGGAGTTGGGAGGTGTGGTGTAGATGGGAGGGTAGTGAAGGTTGAATTAGAGCTTACTTTGAGACAGAAAGTAAACTGATTTTTGTATAAACTGTTACTTGAATATAATGACTGGAAGGATATACCCGGGGAGTTTGCAGGAAGGCGGAGCAAATATGAGAGGAGTATGGATGAAGATAAAATATATCTATGTATATGTATATGTGTGTGTATGTACATATATATGTGTATATGTATGTATATGGACACGGGTAGAGGCAGGACGAAGAGTTAGAAAAAGAAACCGAGAGAAGAATTTGAGATGTGTTTAAATTGCTTTATAGAGAAGGAGGTATAAAAGGGACAAATTAAAGGTTTGGAAATAGACAGATATTTAGATAAAGAGATAAGGTCCATAGCTAGAGTAGAACTCTATTTGGATAATTTATTTGGTTTCAATAGAGTTTGAAATCCTGCAAGTAATTAATTAATTGTGATCAGGAATGAAGTACATTGTTTAAGTCTTAATAATGATGGGAAGCTGAGTTCAATGAAAAGAATTTATTGATTTTTCTCATTTTTTTTGGTTTTTTTTTAATTTTCTTCTTTTTTTTAATCTTTTAATTTTTAACTTACTTGGTTTTATTATATTCTAGATTGTGTTTGATAAAAAGCTATACCGGGTATGGGATCTGGGAAGTCAAAGGGGGGTAGGGAGGGGGGATTACAGGGGGCAGGGGGGGAGGGGGGAAACATAGTTTCAATTTTCAAAACAATAAGAATGCACCTGTATACTGTTGCTCCTTTTTTTTTCCTTTTTTTTTCTTTTTTTTTCTTCCTTTTTTTCTTTTAATGTTAGTATAAAATACAAATCGAATAGATTAATGAATAGTAGAAATACACCGAAGTAAGGAGTAGAGGGAAAGAAGAGGGAGGAGTAGAGAGGGAGTGAGAGGGGAATGTAAGGAGGGTGAGATGGGGGAAAGGGGAGAGAGGCGTGTTAGAGGGGGAGGGGAAGTAGAAGAGGGGAATGTTGGAGGGGAGAAATGAAAGTTGGAGGGGGAGAAGAAAGGGTGTATGGAGGATGAAGTGTTATGTTGGTTTCCTATGGTGGAATATAAGATGAGTTGTGTTTAATCGCACAGTATACAAGTGATTGTAAAATGAAAATGAAAATAAAACAAAGTTGAATTTTAAAAAAAAAAAACAAGACCAATGCAACAGTCATAACTACAAGATTCTGTTACCACAGCTTTATAATAAAAGTAGTACTGACCTACATGGCATTGGTTTTCCAGTCTGATCTATCTTGAGGGACTGACAATTTATTATTATTATTATTTATTCCATTCTAACTTTACCTTTTCAATTTGCTCTCTGTACTAAGCAAACATCCATTACAAATGCAAATCATCCTCACTTCTCCCTAGCATCTTTATATACAAACAAAAATGTGCATAGGAAAGGGGAGGGGGGCTTCCAAACAAATCAAGAAGTTTGCCGCAACTGTGATTGAAGTCTTGCCTTTTTTACAAACCTGTCTTTTGCCAGAAGACAGCAGCTAACTGGAAAAAGCACTACAGCGATGTGCTTGGTTTCTTTTTCCCAGCAAAGTGAGCAACTGATATCTTTCTAAGTAGCTTAGATCTTGTTCCAGCCCATTTTAACTTGGTCAAAAATAGTGTAATTATGACTCATTTACTTTGATAGTTGACAATGCAAAGGATCTGCAACTTCTCATAATAGAATTAAAGAGGCAGAATGAAAAAATGGGACTGAAATTAAATATAAAGAGCAAACTAAGGGCAAGAGGTACATCAACCAGTCTTAGATTTGACAATTAAGATACTGAAGTAATGGATGGCTTCTGTCTTTTTAGGATCAACCATCAATTTTTTTAAAAAGCAGTCAAGAAAAACCCAAATACAATAAAGAAATGCAAGAATCAGAACAGTACAATAATGGTATTTCCTTTGAGATTCTAGGGATGCAATAATTGGACTTCGGAGAAGCAGGATAGAAAAAGTACTGACATTTTTGAAATCTGTTGTTAGAGAAAGCTATGGAAAGCCAAGAAAACAAACAATGGGTCATCAAATAAATCAAGTCAAGAGTTCTCACTCAAGGTACAAATGACCAGATTCCAATTATTATAGTTCAGACAAATTATGTGAATATTTGGCTGTCTGGAGAACACTTTAGTCATCATAGAAAAGACAAAAGGAAATAGAAGAAGATGACCAACAACAAGGTGGATGGATTACACTATTCTAAGACCAAAATGCTCAGGTTAGAAACAGACTGTCATGGGCAAAATCTATGTGATTTCTTAGAGTTGACACTGATTTGATAGCACAAAATCAATAACTCTGTAGACCTTACTTAACCCCTTCCCTTTACCCCACAGTTGCAATATAATCCAGCTATTCGGAAGCTGGGTTAAGGATCAAGATAGACTATATTATTTCTGAGAGTGGCAGTTCAAATCTTTAATTTCAGACTTTGGAAGAGATTATTATTTAAAATGTGATTATTCTAAATTCATTTTTGACCAAACTGTCCCCCTTGAATGAAAGACTTGGCAACAGCAGTTGGAGAGGTATATGGGAATGGAAAAATTCAGAAGAAAATCAGACATAACTGTAGGAGTGTGCAGGCCACATAAGACAAATTTTTAATTGATGCTATGCCAGGGTAAATGTCTTAAGATGTTCTAAATTATATTTGATTACGCCTTGAATAATACTCTCTGCTTTCATCCTAGGAAAGCATAACTCCATATGTTCCTTTTCTAATTTCTTCCCCCCACCATTACAAAGCCACCAAGCTGAAAGAGCATGTGCATTTGATTCCCTCCTGCCTAATGGATTGTGCCTTTCTTCCTCATTTAATCAACCATCATTGAACATTAGTGTCTCACTAAACCATGATCGGAAGTAAATTTGAAACATATCAAACCAAACTGAACACAAGGAATGTTGGAACCCGAGAGGTTTACAAGCTGAAAATGCAGCACAACATAAAAATATTATAGATTACTGAGCAATATTACATTTATTTCTAAATCTGCTACAAGTCTAAAAGGCAAGAATATGAAATACACTCCATTGGGACCGTGTTTCCCCAAAAATAAGACAGGGTCTTATTTTCTTTTTACACACAAAACATGGCTTGGCCCTTATTATGAGGGGAGGGTTTATTATTTTGAGGTTGCCGGGTGGCTGCTCTCTTGCAAGAGGGCTCCCAAAGAGTCGGACACAGCCTCATGGGCGAATGGCTGTGTTGTGCTGTCGCAGCAATGCAACACAGCAGCCATGAAGCGACCACACTCATGAGCAGCCACCTGACAAACATCCTTTCCAGCCAGGCTCAGCGCCATTCACTGACCTAGGGGGATCGCCAAGCCGCATGAGCGCCTGTTCGCCACCGCCCGACTCCCGCGGCTTGGCGCCTTCAAAATGGCAGTGAATGGCACTCTGCACGGCTGGAGAGGGGGGCTGCGTGAACGGCTGTTCCACTCTTGCTCGTGTGCCTCCCAGCCTCACGATGCCCTGGCCCAGCTCTTTCCACAGAGCCAGGGCACCTCCGCTGTCGCTGCATGGCTTTTTCTGCAGCTTCCAAACAGAGTCTTCCAGCAGTGGCCGCTCTGGACATACGCTTTATGGTTGTATGGTCTGCCGGCAGCTGGCCCACAACCATAGAGCGTATGCCCAGAGCGGCCACTGCCGGAAGACTCGGTTTGGAAGCCACAGAAAAAGCCATGCGGCAGCAGTGGCAGCAGCAGCAGCGGAGGTGCCCTGACTCTGCGGAGATGGGCCAGGGAATTGTGAGGCTGGAAGGTGCGCGATGAGAGCGGAACAGCCACTCGTGCAACCCCATTCTCCAGCTGTGCAGAGCGCCATTCACTGCCATTTTGAAGGCGCCAAGCCGCGGGAGCCAGGCGGCGGCGAACAGGCGCTCACGCGGCTTGGCGATACCCCTAGGTCAGTGAATGGCGCTTTGCCTGGCTGGAAAGAGGGTTTGCTGGGTGGCTGCTCATGAGTGTGGTCACTTCATGGCTGCTGTGTTGCGCTGCTGCGACAGCACAACACAGCCATTCGCCCATGAGGCTGTGCCTGGCTCTTTGGGAACCCTCTCGCAAGAGAGCAGCCGCTCGGCAACCCCCCTCTTCAGCTGGGCACAGAGCCGCTCACCAACCTAGCGGTATCCCAAAGGTGCTAAGCAACGTGATCATCTTTGCCTCCCCCCTGGTTCCCGTGGCTTGTCACCTTTGGGATACTGCTAGGTTGGTGAGCGGCGCTTTGTCTGGCCGGAGGTGGGGGGGTTGTCCAGGGGGCTTATTTGCGGGAGAGGGCTTATATTTTTGCCCACCAGAAAAATGTGGCATGGCCTCATTATCAGGGCATGTCGTAATTTTGGGGAAACACACTTGACCCCATACATGTCATGGAGCAATGGTGAAGGTGTGAATTTTTGACATATTATCTATTAAAACAGACAATAATATTACATTTTAATATTCTTTATATTTAAAGTTTTCTAAATTTTAATTTTGCTAATTTCTTGCAATTAACCTTGAATTAATTCAAGGTTTGCCTTGAAGGAAAAGGAAATTTTAAAAAAAATTCAGTTGAACAGATTTATATATTATAGCAATAGCAGTAGACTTATATACCGCTTCATAGGCCTTTCAGGCCTCTCTAAGCGGTTTACAGAGAGTCAGCATATTGCCCCCAACAATCTGGGTCCTCATTTTACCCACCTCGAAAGGATGGAAGGCTGAGTCAACCCTGAGCCGGTGAGATTTGAACCGCTGACCTGCTGATCTAGCAGTAGCCTGCAGTGCTGCATTTAACCACATCGCCACCTTGGCTACTTTAATATTATTCTATATTTCCCTCCTAAAAAAATTAGTACAGCACATATTAAATATCAATTTATATTCCTTAAGATAACCTTTCTCCCGATTCTGTCTGAGCTACATTTTTTTAAACCTTAAATGACATGGCTAACAGTCAAGATTATGTCTGCATTTATCAGATTGAAGAAGTCTGCAGTAGGCATTTATTGGTTCTCAAATAAGACTTGATAAAGATAAAAGCCTTGGAAATGTGATTAAAGGACAACAAAGAATTCACTATTGTCCTTACAAATTCTCAGAAATGTTCTTCATTCTAGAAAGGCAGATTTGTTTGAAACTCCCCCTGACAGGCACAAAGTATATCATTAGGGTGACAGCAGAATGTAAATAGTTACTTTTTAAACAAAAGTGTGATGGAAAAGGAAAAATATTACATCTAAGGGTAACATAGCAACATATGCTAGAACTACACCAACTATGAAATTGCAACCTAAAATGAAAGAATTTAATTTAAAAACTGACACAGAAGTAATGTCTCAGTTGAGTTGTGGACCACTGACTCCTAATAATCAAATTTGTTACAGAAGTAGAGATTGACCCAATTCAAAACACACTAAAGCTTGCTTTCTTATATATAACCCAATACAGGTAGTCCTTGACTTACAACAGTTCACTTAGTGACCGTTCAATGTAGTGGTGGGATTCAAAATTTTTACTATCACTTCTGTGGGTGTGCCTTGGTGGGTGTGGCAGGGGAAGGATACTGTAAAATCTCCATTCCCTCCCCACTCCAGGGGAAGGTTATTGCAAAATCCCCATTTCCTCCTGATCAGCTGGTACTCAGGAGGCAGAGAATAGATGGGGGCGGGCCAGTCGGAGGTGGTATTTACCAGTTCTCCTAACTACTCTAAATTTCTGCTACCAGAACTGGTCAGGACCTGTTAAATACTAGCTCTGGTTCAATGTTACAATGACACTGAAAAAAGTGACTGTTTCCACACTTATGGCTGTTGCAGTATTCCCATAGTCACATGATTTACATTCGGATGCTTGAGAACTGATGCACATTTATGATGGTTGCAGTGTCCCAGGGTCAGGTAATCACCTTTTGTGACCTTCTGACAAGCAAAGTCAATGGGGAAACCATATTCACTTACAACAGTGTTATTAATTTAACAACAGCAGTGATTCACTTAACGAACGTGGCAAGAAAAGTTGTAAAATGGGACAAACTCACTTAACAAATGTTTCACTTAGCACAAAAATTTGGGGCTCAATTGTGGTCATAACTCTAAGACTACCTGCACACATTATATTGGGGGGGAGATGTTATGCAATCCTGCTGGTAAAAAAAATGTGTTTTCTTCATTTTCCCCACCTTGTCTCCTTTTTGTCTACCCAGGATCTGCCAGAACTGAGGTTGTGTATGATGTGTGCAGGCAACAGGAAATTTGGCAAAAAGTATGTTCTGGTTTTCTGCCAATGGGAGTATTTTAAACAGACTTCTGTATGGGGTAGAGGGATTTTATCTTCTGTTGGGATTAGAGGTGGGTTCCTACCGGTTTGGACTAATTCGGCTGACCAGTAGTGGTTTGCTGGCCTGGATCATCAGAACTGGCAGCGACCCAGGCCTGCCATGCCTCCAAACCAGTGCCCCAGTTGGTGTGGCATGGTTTTTTAAAAATGTTTTAATGTTCTGCGCATGAGCGCAGTGCGAAAGCAAGAGAGCGTGTGTATAAAATTGTGCGCGCACCGAACCAGTAATGCCAGCAGCAACCTACCCCTGGTTGGGATTGCTGAATTGTTGCCGCCTATTGTCTGAAGCCAACGTAAGTGATGGTGATCGTGAGAGATCCTGAAAAGGTTAATCAATTACCTGGAGGATTACTAGATCTCTACTCTAATTAAGAGAATGATCCTGTGGGAGCCAACCACTGATTCAATGCATGGATAGTTTGTTCTTTTTTTGATAATAGTTCTCTACCCCTCGCCACTTAAAACAACAAAGATGAAAATGTCAGTTTTTTTAAAAAAAAGTTTGCATCTTCCATACACTGTAATTTGAAACTAAAAAGCATAACTAAAATAGTAAAAGAAAAAAACAACAAGAAAAAGCAAAATAAATAGATGCTGTTTTCTTCGATCAAGTAGACTGTGTCAATTTCTGAAAGTAATTTCTTAATGTGTCTTTTTGGATTTAAATTTATTTCATGAAACAGCTTAGTCAACAGCACAATAATATATGGAAGATGTCTCTGTGAATGTAAATTAGAAAGGGTTTCCCCCTCCACCCAGATAAAAATAAATTAATTCAAGAATTAAACTGACCAAGACGCCAAAAAAAAAAAAAAAAGAACTCTGATACCTCAAATAATAAAAATAATGAAGAATAGCAGGAGGCCAATAACAGAACTAGAAATCAACCTTGTTGGAGAAGTGGAAGTGGGTGGTAGGATAAAGGAAGGCATTTTCTCTGAACTTTGCCTTCTAATCCCAGAAATATAATGCCACTGTTCTATATTATGAGAGCAAAGAAAGGCATTTTATACACACAGTTTTGCTGCTGTTGATCAACAATCTCCACCTACTCCCTGAACTCATGATAAGCGCTTGCTCAAGTTCATCGCTTAGATAGCTCTGAAAAAGGAAGGAGATCACAGAATTGGAAAGGGCATTTAGGTCATAAAGTTCAACTCAGATTTGATGCAGGAATCTCTATTAACTCTTTCCTATCCAAAGGCTGTGTATTCTCTGCTTCAAAACATCCAGTGAAGGAGAAAACATCCTCTCTCCAAGTAACTGTATTATTATCAGTTGCTCTTGTAATGTTCTTTTTTCTAACTTCCAGTGGAATAATCTATTTCTTGTAAATGGCACATGGCTTTAGGTATCTGATGAGGGATATTAATGTCCACCCACAGATTCATTTGCAGGTAGTTCTCGACTTACGACCTGCTGCTTAGTGACCAAAGTTATGACCGACGTCGCAAAAGGGACTTACAAACCAATTTTGAGTTTTTGAAATTGCCTTCCCTTGCTTTGGGCTCTTGGCAACTGGCCCATATTTACGTCATTTGCAGCATCTCATAGTCAGGTGATTGTGATTTATAACAGTTTTGCTGGAAACCAACATTCCGGTTTCTGACAAAACCCATCCCATTCATTTACTTAATAAAGGCTGCATTCACTTTATGACCACTGCAAAAAAAGTTGTAATATCATGTCCGGTCAAAGGTGACCTTCTTTACAATTGGAATTGGAATTGCTAGGCTCAAATATGGTCATAACTCAAGGACTGCCTGTAATCTCAAAGTTAACTGTGGCCACCTTTTTTCATAGGACTTAGTTTCTAGTCCCCAGTTTCACTGCTATTGTCTCAATCTATTACAGTTTCACAGAATCCTCGTTAGAGTGAGGCGACTCAATTCTTCAGGTGGGGCCTCACCAATAAAATGGAATAATTTCTTCCCATGATTCAAAAATTCTATAAAAGAGAAGTGGAGCAGTGGTTAGAATTCAGTAATGCAGGCTAATTCTGGTGACTGCCTGCAATTTGGCAGTTCGAATCTCATCAGGCTCAAAGTTGACTCAGCCTTCCATCCTTCCAAGGTCAGTAAAATGAGGACCCATTGTTGGGAACAATATGCTGACTCTGTTAACTGCTTAGAAGTCAAAATGCTATTGCTATAGCTGTTGATTCAGCCAATTTTGTTTTTGCAGTGAAATCATGGTAGTGCTGAACCTCGTGTCACCTCTTAATGCTACATTTAATAAGAAACAACTGACTAACTTGATTCCACTTTCCAGTACAAATGCCCATCATGGACAATGGATTTGCTTAACAGCTGCAGTGTTCACTTAATGTGGTGATCCACTTCATGATTGACATAACTTATGGCTGTAATTCTAGCCTTAATTACGATCATAAGTTGAGGACTATCTGTACTGTTCATTGTGATCTGAACACTTCCAACCTGACTCCTGCTGATTGCCCATTGTTTTCAATGTGTTCACAGCTCAAATGGCCTTAACTACAGAAATATAAGCTGAAAATATAGAAGTATGATTTCTATGAGGAATGCTTTTGAGTAGACACTCATTATATTTTTCTGTAGCTGTAGGTGTTCTGTAGTCTGTGTTCCCAGCTCTCTGGTGACATTACTTTCCCCCTTTAAAATCAGAATAAAAAATAATAATGCATCTGTTCTTTTTATCATCCAACTAAAAGAGCAGCCCACTATTGGGTGGAATCTTAACTCCGGTGCCATATGTTTTTCTCATCCAACTGGCAAATTTATACTACTCTGTTCTTTTACATTAGAAATTCAATAAAGTGGGAAAGGTTTATTGAAAAACTGGAATAATGACTTCAGTATCAGCAAGGTGATTTCTTTTCTTTTTAAGAATTTTAATGCAGGAAACCAACTGTGGCACATTTTTATGGCCAACAGATCCCACCACCTCACTATAAGCAGCTTTTGGTAGAACTTAGAATTCTAATTTACAAAGGCCAAAACTTTCAGGATTTCTTTAGTTTCTCATCTCTTATTATCAATTAATCAAGCAAGATCACAGTTTTTCCCCAGGCTCTTCCGTTCTACAGAGTGGAATGTAATTTTTATTATAGTGACAAGAAGATAAGCTTTACTTAGACATACACCTTAAATTAAATCAAGTTAACTGAGAACACCCAGCACGTTGTATGAACACTTTTTTCAGAGTAATTTGTTTTTCATTACTTGCTTTTCACAATTAAATGGAGTGCTCTTCCATACACATATACCAATTAGTTTTCTGTGACTGTATATTATGAATAAGGTACACAATAAGTATTTGTTCACAAATTGCTCAAGCAACAAGCTTCAGTTCAGCAACAGACATCGCCTGGTAACACAATTCAGTCACAGTCTGAGAAATCTATGATGTCAGTTGCTTTAATAAGTTAAGGCTGACGTGACTGGCATTAGTTCCCAGACATGAACTGCTTTTGGTTTCCATACGGAGGATTCTGATTGAGGATTCCAACCACACTTACCAGCATTTTCTAAACCTAACCACACATGTTTCTGAACATCTGAGTGGAAGTTAAATAGAATGACTTAATCCAACAACATAGATAGATAGATAGATAGATAGATAGATAGATAGATAGATAGATAGGTTTTTTTAGTACCTTCCTCTTAAAGCAGTAAACCTCAAATGTAGTACATACTTGCCAATCATTTTTTAAAAATCCCTTTTAACCAAATGAATATAATTGGCAACCAAGGACTGCATATACTTTTCCCTATCAAAATTATTTTGGAATTCCTATGAAGACCATCATTACTACAATAACTTCCAAACTCAGAAGCCATCCCAAAGAAAATCCACACCCAAGAGAACATGGGAAACACATGACAAAAGGCAATGATGCCTTACTTGGATTCATCACTGTTGAAATTAGTGTTGTTTTTACATTCATCTACTCAGGATATGAAGTAGGCTCAATCTCCACACTCATATTCTCCCTCCCTCCCCTCCCCACCCCATCTGCCTGTCTGTCTGTCTGTCTCTCTCTCTCTCTCACACACACACACTCACACACAGATTAACTCAAAGAGTTATATAGCAAATGAGTGTTTGTCATGAAAACAAAAATAAAGAAAAACCAGAGAGTAAATGAAAAAAGAATATTTGGGGATTAAATAGAATTAAATAGAATGAAATAGAGAAAGTGCAGCAATGGTGGTAATATGGCATAGAAAGGAGCCCGAAAAAGGTGTATTAGCAAAGAGATATAATGGGCACAGTCTGGAACAGAGCATTTGGCTGTAGCTGGTTAATAGTCTGAAGTGTCAGGCCCTTGAGATACAGATAAATGGGACCCACTAGGCTACATTTGTTCACTTCCTGCACAAAGGAAATGAATCTGTTCCTTTTCTTCTCAAAAACCAACCACAAAAAAATGTTAAAATATGTAAAAGCAGACAACTGGGGGCTTTCAAGATATGTTTGACCAGAACTCCAATTACTTCCAAAAGCACCAAGTTAGTGCAGGCTGATAATCTCCCAAATAGTTCTTTGAAAAGAACAGATGAAAAAAGAGGGAGAAAGGAAGAGTGTGAATATATTTTAGTTCTATAATTTTGTATCAATGGATGCAATAAGTCAAATATAATGACAAGGATAAACTGATCAATAGATGAAATAACAGAGGGTGAGCCCTATGAAGCGGTATATAAGTCGAACTGCTATTGCTATTGCTACTTTTAGTAGCTGTGTTAAAGACCCCGAAACAAGATGGCAGAGGAAGCAAAATGTTTAGAAGCTGACTTCTCCCCCATCCAAGGGCCACAGCAATCCTAGCCAGCTGGAACACAGCTGTGGAGACTCACTGTTCCTCTTTCTCCTTCCCACTCACAAATTCTTCCTTTTTGCTTTTTCAAGCCTGATTGTTAAAATGTGACTTTGGCTCACACAGTCAATTTCTTGCCAAATTTTTGCTCTGACCCAAGTATTATTTATTTGACACAGAAATTATCCTTCTCACTTCGAAGCAGCAGAACAGCAGTAATTAGCCCTGAAATATAATTCATGTATGGAAGTCCCATGATGTTGCAGGAGGGAAAAAGGGGGATGTCTCAGTAGCCAGTCATTTGTTTCAGTGGAAATTTGATCCCTACAACATTCCACTCAGTTACATTTCTAAGAAGCTACAATGATCTGCTCCAGCCTTCCTCAATCTGCTGTCCAGATGTGTTAGATCTACTACTGTTCTTGCCAGATAGAAATTGTTAAGTGTTGTATTGGGGATAGGCGAGGGGACATCAAGTTAGGGAAAGAGATGCTAACCTGCCTAAAAGTAACAAATATTGTAAGAGTTCATACCTAAATATACTCTGTTATCTGTGTTTGTTAAATAGCTGACTTTACAATTAAGATGAAACCATATTTTCATTTATTTATTTATCACATTTCTACATCGCTCATCTCACCTACATCACTCTAGGCAGTTTACAATCAAAATAAAAAGTGGTATAAAAATGTAACACAGCTAAAACAGAGTTAAAAATGAAGTTAAAATTAAGATATTACAAGTTTTAAAAGATGGTGGGACTACCCTCATGTCACAAGCCATCTCGCACAGTCACATATTACACTTTGACCTCCATCACAATTGGCAGAGCTAGTTGGAAGGCCAGAAGAGTGGGGGCATGCCTCACTTCTGGGGCCAAGATGTTTCAAAGGGCAAGGATGATGGAGATGTAGACATTCTTCTTGTATTTAAGCCAGTCAAAAATTATTTAACCAAAGGGATCTGCAACATACCTTCTGCCTGACTGGGTGGGACAGGATGATATGATTGGGTTTCCTCAGATATCCTGGTGAAGGGCTTTAAAGATAACAAACATCTTGAATTTGAAGCAAACTGGGACCCAAGGCAGCTTATCTAGCAGAGATGCTACAAGTGCAACCTTAGGGGTGCCCAGAATTGCTCACATCACTACATTCTGCACCAATCACAGCTTCCGGATAATCCTTAAGAATAGCCCCACACAGATTGCCTTGAAGTAGTCTATATGGAAGATGACCAGGATGGATGTGACTAAAATAAAGGGTTCTCAATTTAGGAAAGGGTGTAACTAGCACACAACATGAAACTAAGCAAAGGGCTTTCTAGCCAAAGTTACTCACTGCTCCTTCACCAGAACTGGTGTGTCCCAAGAGAACTTACAGATCACATACCTGTTGTCGTATAACTCCTTGTGTAGGTGTGGCGGTCACCCATGGCCCAGTGCATAACAGGGCATGCAGAGCCACGCTGAACCACACAGGAAAAAACAAACTCCATAACATCCTGATAGTTCATAACATAACATCCTGATAGTTCACTCTAGATGTGCCTTACCCAATGACGCCCAGGATTTGACCATATATAGACAGAACTTCCCTGAGCAGTAGATTAGCAATTGTAGTTTTACAGGCTGTCTTAAATCACATGCTGATTGCTCCTCCTGCCTTTGTCCTATCTCAATAAAAGGGGCTCCCAGACCCCCAATCTGGGTCGCCTCATCCCAAGAGAGCTCGTGTCCGTGTCTTTTCTCAACATTGGCCTCATGAGGCGAACCACGGGTACTTCACATTTGGTGACCCCGACGTGATTACCTGTGTCGCCCGCCGTTCACTCACCCCCGACTGGGCAAAGTCTCACAACCAGGCCGTCCATCAGCGAACGGAGCACCCTCCCAAATTGTGAGTATGGGCTCGGGCTTCTCGAAGGCTCAGACTGCACACCTGTAGGAGCTTCGGGATATCGTCAAATTCTCCATTGCAATCTCTCAAGCGGCAGATCACCCGCTTCCCATACCCCCGGAAAAGCCGCCCGTCACCTACACTCACATCTGTGAGACGGCGCGCTTCAGCATGGGCGTCTTCGTGCTCCGCGCCGGCTCCTGCATCCCTCTACACGACCACCTGGGCATACAGGGGCTGCTGAAGGTCCTCTACGGCACCCTCTGCATCGCCTGCTTCGACGAGCAGCCCGAGGAGCCCCAGGATGCCCCCAACGCCGATGCTTCCGCCGACGCCTCCGAGGCCGCCTCCTGCCCCGGCCGCCCTCGCCGCTTGTGCGCCTTGCTCTGATCGCACCGCCTCTACACGGCCTCCGTGCCGCCCTGCCTGCTCTCCCCGCAGCGGGACAACCTGCACCAGATCGTGGCCAAGGGTGCCGGGCCCGCCGCCTTTCTCGACATCCTGGCGCCGCCCTACGACCCGTTCTATCTGGGGCAGTACAACCCCATGAAGGATTAAAGACAGTAAGTTCCCAGATAGAGAGGAGCCTCCAATCCACAGCCAGTCTATCTTACAAGGGGTTTTTTGAACCATATTCCCCATCCAGACCCATCCAGTCACCAGGCATAGTGAAAAAGCATTCACAGCATCACTTACTTGACCTGGGTCAGAGAGACACATCTGGGTAACATCAGAATACTGAGGATACTTCAATCAGTGGCAATGAATTATTTCACCCAGATAATCCATTTATGGAGATATTAAACAGGAGCAGAAAGAGCACCAAATCCTGTGGCATCCCACAAAGCAGGGGCTGTGGGCACAACCTCTTGCTCCCTATCTACACTGCTTGAGACTAGTCTTGGAGGAAGGTGGTGAAGCAGCACAAAACTGTGGCCTCCATGCC